>NC_051155.1:215400814-215558310 GCF_013339745.2 Dermacentor silvarum | reverse complement strand
AGCCATGGGAGATGACGAGCGGGGTGAGCACTACTACCAGAAGCGAGTAGCGGAACAACAATGCGTAGCGGCCATGGGAGACGAGCAGCGTGGTGAGCACTATGATTGAAGCGACAGGCGGAGCAACGCGTGGCAGTCATGGGAGATGACGAGCGGGGTGAGCACTACTACCAGAAGCGAGTAGCGGAACAACAATGCGTAGCGGCCATGGGAGACGAGCAGCGTGGTGAGCACTATGATCAAAGCGACATGCGGAGCAACGCGTGGCCGCCATGGGAGATGACGAGCGGGGTGAGCACTACTACCAGAAGCGAGTCGCGGAACAACAATGCATAGCGGCCATAGGAGACGAGCAGCGTGGTGAGCACTACGATCAAAGCGACATGCGGAGCAACGCGTGGCAGCCATGGGAGATGACGAGCGGGGTGAGCACTACTACCAGAAGCGAGTAGCGGAACAACAATGCGTAGCGGCCATGGGAGACGAGCAGCGTGGTGAGCACTACGATCAAAGCGACAGGCGGAGCAACGCGTGGCAGCCATGGGAGATGACGAGCGGGGTGAGCACTACTACCAGAAGCGAGTAGCGGAACAACAATGCATAGCGGCCATAGGAGATGAGCAGCGTGGTGAGCACTACGATCAAAGCGACAAGTGGAGCAACGCGTGGCAGCCATATGGGTGATGACGAGCGGATAGTGAGCACTATTAGCAGAAGCGAGAAGCGGAACAATAATGCGTAGCGGCCATAGGAGACGAGCAGCGTGGTGAGCACTACGATCAAAGCGACAAGCGGAGCAACGCGTGGCAGCCATGGGAGATGACGAGCGGGGTGAGCACTACTACCCAGCACCGTTGGAATATCAATCTATGCTGACGATATCTGCATCTGGGCGTCTGCTGTAACACGACTGCAGGTACGAGCAAGGCTACAAAAGGCAGCTACGTTAACATCACTGTACTTACGAAAACAGAACTTGGAGCTGTCTTCAGAGAAATGCTGCCTTGTTACATTCACTCGGAAGGCAATGAGGCCTTACTCTGTAAGTGTCAATGGGCAAACAATTGCAAACGCACGGAAACACCGCTTCTTACGGGTAATTATCGACCGCGACCTTTCATAGCGCCCGCACGTTTCATACCTAAAGAAGAGTCAACGACCATAACACACCTCCTTAAATTCCTCGGTGGAAAATCATGGGGCACATCGGTGCGGTCAATGCTGCAGCTTTATAGTGCCTTATTCCTCGGTTTCGCAAGATACAGCCTCCCGCTGCTAGGCAGCACCTGCAAAACAAACCTGCGTGTACTCCAGGGACTACAAGCTCAAGCCCTAAGGACGTGTCCCGGTTTTCCGAAGTGTGCGTCTACGGCGGCAACGATTGTCATAGCGCGAGACCACCCAATATCAACGTACTTAGCCACCGACGCCCTCAGGGCGCATATTCGGCACGTTTCCCGACTACCTTCCCACCATCTTGCATCTTTACTTACAGAAAGGCCACACACAACTTTCAGTCGTATAATTGCAGTCAATCATACCTCGTTGCCATCGAACTACATGCCTGCAGCAAGACCATCCTCACCGTTATGGTGCCTGCACAAACCTGACATACGCCTCACCATCCCAGGAATCACGAAGAAAGCTCACATGCCGTCATCTGCCCTGAAACACGCCACGTTAGGACTTTTACATGAGGTTCACAGTGGCCGCGTACATGTTTATGCCGATGGCTCAGTCACACCTACAAGTTCAGCTGCCGCAGTGGTGATTCCAGCAAGATCCGTCAAGATGCAGCTAAAGACGTCACATGTCTCATCAACGACAGCTGCTGAACTGGTAGCCCTCCGTGCGGCTCTTCATTTCATTCTGGAGGAACCACCCCATCCATGGTCAATCTTCTGTGAGTCCAAGGCAGCCCTCCAGAGTTTACTCTCAGTACTGCGCCATGGATCACATGAGCAGCTCGTCGCAGAGATAAGACAAGTACACCATCGCATAGTTGATGAAGGGCACAATATAATATATCAGTGGTTGCCTAGTCACTGTGGCATACATGGCAATGATCGAGCGGACGCAGCGGCCCGATCTGCCCATGACGGTGTCAACTGCGTTGCCATTCCTCTTTCGAGAGCCGACGCAGCGAAAAAACTTTCCGCGCTTGCGCGTGAGCTAACATTGATGCAATAGAATTCCTCCGATTTCACAAGTGCACGCCTTCATGCCCTGGACCCTAATTTACAGCTTCGTATTCCATTCAACCTTCCACGACGGGACTGCACACTTCTAATGCGTCTATGGCTTGGAGTAGCATTTTCAAATGCGTACTCCTTTCGTATCGGAATGGCCAATAGCCCACTTTGTGAATCCTGCGGGTGCAACGAAACAATCGCACACCTTCTTTGTGAGTGCCCTCGTTTCAACCCGCAGAGAGCAGCTTTCTCAGCGACGATAGATCAACTGGACAAACGCCCAATAACAGAAAACAACATCCTTGGAAACTGGCCTACATAAACAACGGTGCGAGCCGCCCTGAAGGCACTGCTGCGAGACACCGGACTCAGTGACAAATTGTGACTCTGCATTGTGTTACGTAGGACGGAACGTTCACACTATGCAACACGAGAACGCTTTCGCGGACTTCATGCCAGTGCCCACAGAAACAGTTCTGTTTTGTGTGCGTGTGTGATTTTGTTTTCTTTCCTTCCTTTTTTGTTTATTCTTTATTTTCACTTATTTTTCTCTCTCTCTCCTTTCGCATCCCTTTACCCCTCCCCCGGTACAGGGTAGCCAACCGGAGATAACCTCTGGTTAACCTCCGTGTCTTTCCTTTACCTTTTCCTCTCTCTCTCTCACTACCAGAAGCGAGAAGCGGAACAAAAATGCGTAGCGGCCATGGGAGACGAGCAGCGTGGTGAGCACTATGATCAAAGCGACATGCGGAGCAACGCGTGGCAGCCATGGGAGATGATGAGCGGGGAGAGCACTACTACCAGAAGCAAGAAGCGGAACAACAATGCGTAGCGGCCATGGGAGACGAGCAGCGTGATGAGCACTACGATCAAAGCGAGAAGCGCATAGCAACGCGTTGCAGCCATATGGGAGATGACGAGCGGGGTGAGCACTATTACCAGAAGCGAGAAGCGGAACAATAATGCGTAGCGGCCATGGGAGACGAGTAGCGTGGTGAGCACTACGATCAAAGCGACAAGCGGAGCAACGCATGGCAGCCATATGGGAGATGACTAGCGGGGTGAGCACTACTACCAGAAGCGAGAAGCGGAACAACAATGCGTAGTGGCCATGGGAGGCGAGCAGCATGGTCAGCACTACGATCAAAGCGACAGGCGGAGCAACGCGTGGCAGCCATATGGGAGATGACGAGCGGGGTGAGCACTACTACCAGAAGCGAGAAGCGGAACAAAAGTGCGTAGCGGCCATGGGAGACGAGCAGCGTGGTGAGCACTATGATCAAGCGACATGCGGAGCAACGCGTGGCAGCCATGGGAGATGATGAGCGGGGAGAGCACTACTACCAGAAGCAAGAAGCGGAACAACAATGCGTAGCGGCCATGGGAGACGAGCAGCGTGATGAGCACTACGATCAAAGCGAGAAGCGTATAGCAATGCGTTGCAGCCATATGGGAGATGACGAGCGGGGTGAGCACTATTACCAGAAGCGAGAAGCGGAACAATAATGCGTAGCGGCCATGGGAGACGAGTAGCGTGGTGAGCACTACGATCAAAGCGACAAGCGGAGCAACGCATGGCAGCCATATGGGAGATGACTAGCGGGGTGAGCACTACTACCAGAAGCGAGAAGCGGAACAACAATGCGTAGTGGCCATGGGAGGCGAGCAGCATGGTGAGCACTACGATCAAAGCGACAGGCGGAGCAACGCGTGGCAGCCATATGGGAGATGACCAGCGGGGTGAGCACTACTACCAGAAGCGAGAAGCGGAACAACAATGTGTAGCGGCCATGGGAGACGAGCAGCGTGGTGAGCACTACGATCAAAGCGACAAGCGTAGCAACGCGTGGCAGCCATATGGGAGATGACGAGCGGGGTGAGCACTACTACCAGAAGCGAGAAGCGGAACAACAATGTGTAGCGGCCATGGGAGACGAGCAGCGTGGTGAGCACTACGATCAAAGCGACAAGCGTAGCAACGCGTGGCAGCCATATGGGAGATGACTAGCGGGGTGAGCACTACTACCAGAAGCGAGAAGCGGAACAACAATGCGTAGCGGCCATGGGAGACGAGCAGCGTGGTGAGCACTACGATCAAAGTGACAAGCGGAGCAACGCGTGGCAGCCATATGGGAGATGACGAGCGGGGTGAGCACTACTACCAGAAGCGAGAAGCGGAACAACAATGTGTAGCGGCCATGGGAGACGAGCAGCGTGGTGAGCACTACGATCAAAGCGACAAGCGTAGCAACGCGTGGCAGCCATATGGGAGATGACTAGCGGAGTGAGCACTACTACCAGAAGCGAGAAGCGGAACAACAATGCGTAGCGGCCATGGGAGACGAGCAGCGTGGTGAGCACTACGATCAAAGCGACAAGCGTAGCAACGCGTGGCAGCCATATGGGAGATGACGAGCGGGGTGAGCACTACTACCAGAAGCGAGAAGCGGAACAACAATGCGTAGCGGCCATGGGAGACGAGCAGCGTGGTGAGCCTTACGATCAAAGCGACAAGCGGAGCAACGCGTGGCAGCCATGGGAGATGACGAGCGGGGTGAGCACTACTACCAGAAGTGAGAAGCGGAACAACAATGCGTAGCGGCCATGGGAGACGAGCAGCGTGGTGAGCCTTACGATCAAAGCGACAAGCGGAGCAACGCGTGGCAGCCATGGCAGATGACGAGCGGGGTGAGCACTACTACCAGAAGTGAGAAGCGGAACAACAATGCGTAGCGGCCATGGGAGACGAGCAGCGTGGTGAGCCTTACGATCAAAGCGACAAGCGGAGCAACGCGTGGCAGCCATGGCAGATGACGAGCGGGGTGAGCACTACTACCAGAAGCGAGAAGCGGAACAACAATGCGTAGCGGCCATGACAACGAGCAGCGTGGTGAGCATTACGATCAAAGCGACAATTTGTGAGAAGGGCGTAGAGAGGATGCCCAGCCTGCACCACCAAGGTATCCCAGGTGATCAAAGCGACAAGCGGAACAACGCGTGGCAGCCATGGGAGATGACGAGCGGGGTGAGCACTACTACCAGAAGCGAGTAGCGGAACAACAATGCGTAGCGGCCATGGGAGACGAGCAGCGTGGTGAGCACTATGATCGAAGCGACAGGCGGAGCAACGCGTGGCAGTCATGGGAGATGACGAGCGGGGTGAGCACTACTACCAGAAGCGAGTAGCGGAACAACAATGCGTAGCGGCCATGGGAGACGAGCAGCGTGGTGAGCACTATGATCAAAGCGACATGCGGAGCAACGCGTGGCAGCCATGGGAGATGACGAGCGGGGTGAGCACTACTACCAGAAGCGAGTCGCGGAACAACAATGCATAGCGGCCATAGGAGACGAGCAGCGTGGTGAGCACTACGATCAAAGCGACATGCGGAGCAACGCGTGGCAGCCATGGGAGATGACGAGCGGGGTGAGCACTACTACCAGAAGCGAGTAGCGGAACAACAATGCGTAGCGGCCATGGGAGACGAGCAGCGTGGTGAGCACTACGATCAAAGCGACAGGCGGAGCAACGCGTGGCAGCCATGGGAGATGACGAGCGGGGTGAGCACTACTACCAGAAGCGAGGAGCGGAACAACAATGCATAGCGGCCATAGGAGATGAGCAGCGTGGTGAGCACTACGATCAAAGCGACAAGTGGAGCAACGCGTGGCAGCCATATGGGTGATGACGAGCGGAGTGAGCACTATTAGCAGAAGCGAGAAGCGGAACAATAATGCGTAGCGGCCATAGGAGACGAGCAGCGTGGTGAGCACTACGATCAAAGCGACAAGCGGAGCAACGCGTGGCAGCCATGGGAGATGACGAGCGGGGTGAGCACTACTACCCAGCACCGTTGGAATATCAATCTATGCTGACGATATCTGCATCTGGGCGTCTGCTGTAACACGACTGCAGGTACGAGCAAGGCTACAAAAGGCAGCTACGTTAACATCACTGTACTTACGAAAACAGAACTTGGAGCTGTCTTCAGAGAAATGCTGCCTTGTTACATTCACTCGGAAGGCAATGAGGCCTTACTCTGTAAGTGTCAATGGGCAAACAATTGCAAACGCACGGAAACACCGCTTCTTACGGGTAATTATCGACCGCGACCTTTCATAGCGCCCGCACGTTTCATACCTAAAGAAGAGTCAACGACCATAACACACCTCCTTAAATTCCTCGGTGGAAAATCATGGGGCACATCGGTGCGGTCAATGCTGCAGCTTTATAGTGCCTTATTCCTCGGTTTCGCAAGATACAGCCTCCCGCTGCTAGGCAGCACCTGCAAAACAAACCTGCATGTACTCCAGGGACTACAAGCTCAAGCCCTATAAGGACGTGTCCCGGTCTTCCGAAGTGTGCGTCTATGGCGGCAACGATTGTCATAGCGCGAGACCACCCAATATCAACGTACTTAGCCACCGACGCCCTCAGGGCGCATATTCGGCACGTTTCCCGACTACCTTCCCACCATCTTGCATCTTTACTTACAGAAAGGCCACACACAACTTTCAGTCGTATAATTGCAGTCAATCATACCTCGTTGCCATCGAACTACATGCCTGCAGCAAGACCATCCTCACCGTTATGGTGCCTGCACAAACCTGACATACGCCTCACCATCCCAGGAATCACGAAGAAAGCTCACATGCCGTCATCTGCCCTGAAACACGCCACGTTAGGACTTTTACATGAGGTTCACAGTGGCCGCGTACATGTTTATGCCGATGGCTCAGTCACACCTACAAGTTCAGCTGCCGCAGTGGTGATTCCAGCAAGATCCGTCAAGATGCAGCTAAAGACGTCACATGTCTCATCAACGACAGCTGCTGAACTGGTAGCCCTCCGTGCGGCTCTTCATTTCATTCTGGAGGAACCACCCCATCCATGGTCAATCTTCTGTGAGTCCAAGGCAGCCCTCCAGAGTTTACTCTCAGTACTGCGCCATGGATCACATGAGCAGCTCGTCGCAGAGATAAGACAAGTACACCATCGCATAGTTGATGAAGGGCACAATATAATATATCAGTGGTTGCCTAGTCACTGTGGCATACATGGCAATGATCGAGCGGACGCAGCGGCCCGATCTGCCCATGACGGTGTCAACTGCGTTGCCATTCCTCTTTCGAGAGCCGACGCAGCGAAAAAACTTTCCGCGCTTGCGCGTGAGCTAACATTGATGCAATAGAATTCCTCCGATTTCACAAGTGCACGCCTTCATGCCCTGGACCCTAATTTACAGCTTCGTATTCCATTCAACCTTCCACGACGGGACTGCACACTTCTAATGCGTCTATGGCTTGGAGTAGCATTTTCAAATGCGTACTCCTTTCGTATCGGAATGGCCAATAGCCCACTTTGTGAATCCTGCGGGTGCAACGAAACAATCGCACACCTTCTTTGTGAGTGCCCTCGTTTCAACCCGCAGAGAGCAGCTTTCTCAGCGACGATAGATCAACTGGACAAACGCCCAATAACAGAAAACAACATCCTTGGAAACTGGCCTACATAAACAACGGCGCGAGCCGCCCTGAAGGCACTGCTGCGAGACACCGGACTCAGTGACAAATTGTGACTCTGCATTGTGTTACGTAGGACGGAACGTTCACACTATGCAACACGAGAACGCCTTCGCGGACTTCATGCCAGTGCCCACAGAAACAGTTCTGTTTTGTGTGCGTGTGTGATTTTGTTTTCTTTCCTTCCTTTTTTGTTTATTCTTTATTTTCACTTATTTTTCTCTCTCTCTCCTTTCGCATCCCTTTACCCCTCCCCCGGTACAGGGTAGCCAACCGGAGATAACCTCTGGTTAACCTCCGTGTCTTTCCTTTACCTTTTTCTCTCTCTCTCTCACTACCAGAAGCGAGAAGCGGAACAAAAATGCGTAGCGGCCATGGGAGACGAGCAGCGTGGTGAGCACTATGATCAAAGCGACATGCGGAGCAACGCGTGGCAGCCATGGGAGATGATGAGCGGGGAGAGCACTACTACCAGAAGCAAGAAGCGGAACAACAATGCGTAGCGGCCATGGGAGACGAGCAGCGTGATGAGCACTACGATCAAAGCGAGAAGCGTATAGCAACGCGTTGCAGCCATATGGGAGATGACGAGCGGGGTGAGCACTATTACCAGAAGCGAGAAGCGGAACAATAATGCGTAGCGGCCATGGGAGACGAGTAGCGTGGTGAGCACTACGATCAAAGCGACAAGCGGAGCAACGCATGGCAGCCATATGGGAGATGACTAGCGGGGTGAGCACTACTACCAGAAGCGAGAAGCGGAACAACAATGCGTAGTGGCCATGGGAGGCGAGCAGCATGGTGAGCACTACGATCAAAGCGACAGGCGGAGCAACGCGTGGCAGCCATATGGGAGATGACGAGCGGGGTGAGCACTACTACCAGAAGCGAGAAGCGGAACAAAAGTGCGTAGCGGCCATGGGAGACGAGCAGCGTGGTGAGCACTATGATCAAAGCGACATGCGGAGCAACGCGTGGCAGCCATGGGAGATGATGAGCGGGGAGAGCACTACTACCAGAAGCAAGAAGCGGAACAACAATGCGTAGCGGCCATGGGAGACGAGCAGCGTGATGAGCACTACGATCAAAGCGAGAAGCGTATAGCAACGCGTTGCAGCCATATGGGAGATGACGAGCGGGGTGAGCACTATTACCAGAAGCGAGAAGCGGAACAATAATGCGTAGCGGCCATGGGAGACGAGTAGCGTGGTGAGCACTACGATCAAAGCGACAAGCGGAGCAACGCATGGCAGCCATATGGGAGATGACTAGCGGGGTGAGCACTACTACCAGAAGCGAGAAGCGGAACAACAATGCGTAGTGGCCATGGGAGGCGAGCAGCATGGTGAGCACTACGATCAAAGCGACAGGCGGAGCAACGCGTGGCAGCCATATGGGAGATGACGAGCGGGGTGAGCACTACTACCAGAAGCGAGAAGCGGAACAACAATGTGTAGCGGCCATGGGAGACGAGCAGCGTGGTGAGCACTACGATCAAAGCGACAAGCGTAGCAACGCTTGGCAGCCATATGGGAGATGACTAGCGGGGTGAGCATTACTACCAGAAGCGAGAAGCGGAACAACAATGTGTAGCGGCCATGGGAGACGAGCAGCGTGGTGAGCACTACGATCAAAGCGACAAGCGTAGCAACGCGTGGCAGCCATATGGGAGATGACGAGCGGGGTGAGCACTACTACCAGAAGCGAGAAGCGGAACAACAATGTGTAGCGGCCATGGGAGACGAGCAGCGTGGTGAGCACTACGATCAAAGCGACAAGCGTAGCAACGCGTGGCAGCCATATGGGAGATGACGAGCGGGGTGAGCACTACTACCAGAAGCGAGAAGCGGAACAACAATGTGTAGCGGCCATGGGAGACGAGCAGCGTGGTGAGCACTACGATCAAAGCGACAAGCGTAGCAACGCGTGGCAGCCATATGGGAGATGACGAGCGGGGTGAGCACTACTACCAGAAGCGAGAAGCGGAACAACAATGTGTAGCGGCCATGGGAGACGAGCAGCGTGGTGAGCACTACGATCAAAGCGACAAGCGTAGCAACGCGTGGCAGCCATATGGGAGATGACTAGCGGGGTGAGCACTACTACCAGAAGCGAGAAGCGGAACAACAATGCGTAGCGGCCATGGGAGACGAGCAGCGTGGTGAGCACTACGATCAAAGCGACAAGCGGAGCAACGCGTGGCAGCCATATGGGAGATGACGAGCGGGGTGAGCACTACTACCAGAAGCGAGTAGCGGAACAACAATGCGTAGCGGCCATGGGAGACGAGCAGCGTGGTGAGCACTACGATCAAAGCGACAGGCGGAGCAACGCGTGGCAGCCATGGGAGATGACGAGCGGGGTGAGCACTACTACCAGAAGCGAGAAGCGGAACAACAATGCGTAGCGGCCATGGGAGACGAGCAGCGTGGTGAGCACTACGATCAAAGCGACAAGCGTAGCAACGCGTGGCAGCCATATGGGAGATGACTAGCGGGGTGAGCACTACTACCAGAAGCGAGAAGCGGAACAACAATGCGTAGCGGCCATGGGAGACGAGCAGCGTGGTGAGCACTACGATCAAAGCGACAAGCGGAGCAACGCGTGGCAGCCATATGGGAGATGACGAGCGGGGTGAGCACTACTACCAGAAGCGAGAAGCGGAACAACAATGTGTAGCGGCCATGGGAGACGAGCAGCGTGGTGAGCACTACGATCAAAGCGACAAGCGTAGCAACGCGTGGCAGCCATATGGGAGATGACTAGCGGAGTGAGCACTACTACCAGAAGCGAGAAGCGGAACAACAATGCGTAGCGGCCATGGGAGACGAGCAGCGTGGTGAGCACTACGATCAAAGCGACAAGCGTAGCAACGCGTGGCAGCCATATGGGAGATGACGAGCGGGGTGAGCACTACTACCAGAAGCGAGAAGCGGAACAACAATGCGTAGCGGCCATGGGAGACGAGCAGCGTGGTGAGCACTACGATCAAAGCGACAAGCGGAGCAACGCGTGGCAGCCATATGGGAGATGACGAGCGGGGTGAGCACTACTACCAGAAGCGAGAAGCGGAACAACAATGTGTAGCGGCCATGGGAGACGAGCAGCGTGGTGAGCACTACGATCAAAGCGACAAGCGGAGTAACGCGTGGCAGCCATATGGGAGATGACGAGCGGGGTGAGCACTACTACCAGAAGCGAGAAGCGGAACAACAATGTGTAGCGCCATAGGAGACGAGGAGCGTGATAAGCGACTAGACCAAAAGCGACATGCAGAACAATAATTATCGTCAACCAAAGCAAACAGCATAGAAAGCTTCGCTTACATCGATTCCCATAGGGCGCGGGATCCGCTGGTTTCTTTTTTCTTTATTTCATTTATTCTTTTGTCGGCAACAATTTAAATTCAAAATTCTTCTTCTTTTGATACTAGCCTACCTATACTCATCATGTGTTTGTTATTTTTTACGTTTTACATAGCTGAATTTCGTATATTTCAGCTACCTGATATTCGTTCAATCCTCCATAGTGGGCCCCCCAACCAACATATGGGCAGTGGGAGGCGATCCTCCGTCGCTCCGAGCCTCAGGTCTGGCTGGCCCTGATTCGACGAGCAAGAGCCGTGGCGGCAGCCATTGGGGACCAACGACATCACTCCTTTCAGGTTATAATAAAGTTTATTTCTTCTTCTTCCGGATGATATATGTGACTGCCACATGAGGCTGTCCTATAATAATGCCTTTTGATGGGCTCCAGCCTGCTCGCCAATCACATTCTTTTTGTAACACCAGAAGCGCTCACCAGGCGTTTGAATTTTGAGCGTTTTTGGAGATCGAACTATCGAGCATTCACTAACTCTGAAGTACAGCGACGACTTGCAGCCAAGGCACTTCCTCCGATGGCGTTTTGCGTGTGGGCAGCAGTGCAGTGCACGCGTTATACTATAAGTGCCGGTTGGAACGCGGCCGGGGCAAGGCGATGGTTGTACGGTGCGCAAATAATGGTGCGCAGCCGTGCGGGTTAACCTTCACTCGGTTGGCCCCTCGCTCGCAGAGGTCAGACGCGCGAGGCGGCCATTTCGAATCACGTCTCGGCGCTTCTATGCCGGTGCAACAAGCAACTCCTGATGAGAGGCAAAGCGGTTGCGATCTGTATCTGGCTGCCGGCGTAAATTAAATGAAATGACAGACATTGCGGCCGCGAATGGCCGTCTAGTCCTTTTAGCAAGATGCGCGTGCATGGAGGGAGGCAATGAAATGCACTAGGAGAAGAAACAAGAAACAGATGTTCCCGATAAAAGGAAGAGATGGTTGCCGCACAAACAAGCCGAAGGAAGACGAAGAAGAAGAAGAAGAAAAAGAAGAAGAAGAAGAAGAAGAAGAAGATAGCAGACGGAGGAAGAAGCGGAGGACTTCTGACGTTCTTTGAAAGCAAGGGAGTGACAGGCAACATTTTTTCGCTGGAGATAAATTTGTAATTCACAATTCAAAGGATTGTTCACACTGTAATTTCATTCTATTCCCTGCTTCAGGTACCGGTTAGAATCTGCTGAATATAACGCAGGATGGACGGACGAACGAACGGATGGAGAGTGAGCTTCAAGACCTAAAGTTGGCAAGCGACTTCACTATAGGCTCAACGGAACCCCGAAACAGATTTGACAATCTCGCTCAACTTCAACCTCATTCTTACAGGTTGAGACGCTTTCAGGAGACCCTAACTAGACCTCATCGCAACCTGATTACTGAGTTTGATGTCGGCGCAAGAAGTTCAAATCACTTCGTGAGTTCGAAGTTGGGTGAGTGAGTGAGTAAAATAACTTTATTTCGGTCGTACTAAATGTCGAATTGACTCAGTTATTTGTGTTTCACATGCTTAAACTTTCGTAAACATGTTCCTATGCATCTGACGCAGGTAGCTGAAAGCCACGATAACGCGGACGTGATACACTTGGTGAAAATGTTTGTACAGACAGGATATTTCAGCTGCGAAGCATGTTACTTCAGTTGCCGCCGCACTTACTTTTCAAACTCACACATTAGGCTGAATTAAAAGCTGTTGAAGCTGCTAACAGGATTTCCAGCTGCCGCTAATTTTACTTCAACCTCACCTCACTTTGTGAAGTTGAGGACGAATGAAGGTTCAGGTCGACGTTATTAGTTCGGAACCTCATGCGGTTGCCTAACTTTGTTATCCGGATTATGACGGAAGCTTATTTGGTTGATAATTTCTTTTTTACATTTTTCTGAATGTGTAAGGAGATCAAAGCAGAAGGGAGTACGTACGGAACTTGGCGATTGCTGGTGGTGTATTCAGAGAGTGTCTGTCAAGAGTCCGTTTTCTCCGTGGCAACAGGTGAGTCGAAATGACACTTTGGAAGTCGCGCCGAGTGCCACGTCACGATTCTCCGAAATGACAGGGAGCGTCAAATAAAATGCTTAGACGTCCACTTAAAAAAGAAAGCCTTAAGCCCAGAATATCCCCAGTGGTTGGCCCGAAGACAATGACGATATCAATGAAGACAATGTCGCGACAGCGATGACTCCAACGATTTAGTCGGCTGTCGTGGAAAAATTTTGCCCACAGTCGTGGGAGCACTATAACTGCCACCGAAATCAATTAAGACGAAAATGAGGGGAATATTATGGCTGATGTTCATGTGAAGTTATATTTGTGTGGAAGGATTACAGGCTTTTGTAAAAACTTCCTTAAGAAACTGCGCAAAAGCGTTATGTGGCCGTCATCCGGTGTGTTTCCCGATGTCCCGAGAGAACTCTTACATCACACCAAGTTCACATTCAGTCGAAATGGGGGTTATGTTGGAAGTGATGTGCGGCCGCAGTTTACAGTTTGTGGGTTAATTAAGGGCTTTGTGAGATAATTACTCAATGCCCAATTTGCTCTATACGTTTTTAAGCGTTATGCGAAGCGCGTAGAATGTTTGCTCACTGTCTTCGGAGAATTGAGACCGGCGCCGGCTTCATATTCGATGAAAGTGGGAAGCATCCGATGTCTAATGTGCACAAATTGAAGTGTGTAGGCTACTTAGGCCATTCGCAGGTAAATTATTTATTGCGCTGCTCGAAAGCGCTATGCAAGAGTTATACGCATGTTTTCCCGGCTTCCTGGGATAACTAAATGTGACACCAAATCTAAAATTGGCGAAATGGGGTCACATTTATTTAAGGCATGCGATTTAATCACGTGCACGAACAATTTTATTACACTTGCGAAAAAAGGAAAAAAGAAAAAGGAAAGTAATACAGCTTCACTGGAAAATGCGCTGTGATTCTACAATTCTCACAAGCTTTCTTTTATTTTTAAATAATATTAGCTTCGCCAGAAAGCCAGGTAGAAGAAAAGATCACACCAAAGCTCTTGGCAAGAGCGAATCTATGAAAGCAAACTGCTATGTTCTGCGCGTTGACGCAAATATCAAAGTCTAAGGATTCATTGACCAGAATCTTTAGCAGGAAGTATGCCTTCTAACGACTTCGTGCATAAAGCAATAATTTTTCTCATTCATATCTTACCATTGTTCGATTTTGGTTTCATGACCAACCGATGGATGCGACCTACGCATATATGTGACAGGACATGACACGCTAACATTTTGTCCGACTTTAACTTCATAATCCAAGGAAGCGTGGTATGGTTTGTTCGCACATCTTGCTTTTAATAATTAATTAATTTATTTACTTTCTCACACCATATAAGTTTTTAAACAATAGCGAAAACGAAGAGCAAATACATGAAAATACCGAGCAACCAGTTGGTGATTCATGATTTGGGAAGTTACCGCACGAGACAAAGAAAGAAAGAGACAACACGAAGCGCTTCTGACAACTGTTGTGCCATAGCTAATCATGGGCAGCAGACTTCGTTGACTGCACTGGAGCTTGGGGGGGGGGGGGGCATAGGATTTTGCCCCGCAATCACTTTCACGCGAGTTCGTTTGAATGCAGAATGAACAGTTGTCAGTACCGCTTAGTGTTGTCTCTCTCTTTCTTTGTCTCGTGTTTTTTGTGGTAACTTCCCCAATCCTGTCACAACACCCTCTATTGAGATGGAGAGAAATGAACGTTACAGTATGCCTTGAAGCGAGGTAGAGATATCTGTAAAGAAAACTATATATATTTTAGGAAAGGAAGATAGGTCAGCGATAATTGACGTGCTATATCCTGCTGTTGAACGCAGGGAAAGGGGAGAAAAATGAATGATTATGATGATACGATCAGATAAAGAAAAGCGGAGGGGGCTTGTATGTAAATGTACACCACGCACCAGCCTACCTAACTCTGTGTGCGGAGTCCCGTTGCATGAGAATATTTAAACAAGATTCTCGCCGCCTGTTTCGCAGGGCCCTGCAGCGGCTGCCTGCCGATGCTTTCTAGCGTCCGGAGTTCTCGCGCATAAACTGGACAAACGAAATATAGTATCAGGTCTTCCAAACTTCCACATACATGAAAGTGCTCGTAGTCAGGGCCGTTCGCCCGACCGATGAGGCGCTCGTATCGGAGGGAAGAAGGCTGTGCCATAGCGAATCATGGGCAGCAGACTTCCTTGACTGCACTAGGCCTTAGGGGGAGCACAGAATTTTGCCCCGCGATCACTTTCACGCGAGTTCGTTTGAATGCAGAACAAGAGAGCTCCAGGGTTTTACAAGCCCCAGGTACAGAATGATATCTCTGTTAGTCCATTGCTTTAGCACTGTAGCCGTAATAACGAGTTCATCAGCTCTCCGTTTTTATTTTTAACGCATGTCTTCAGGGAGGACAAAATCTGTGTCTAACACTGTAGAAATTCTTTGAAGCTTGACGAGATAAGGCTTTTAGGCGTCGAATTCATCGCCACCGGCAGCCATGACGCCAGCACCCGAATGCATCAATAGTACACGTCTCCGGCTAGCGCATTTCTTACAGCGAAATTGCTAACCTCTTGTTGGTTGGTATTTTTCGTGAGGTGCTCAATCAATAAACAGGCGACCGCGGCCTCTCAGATAGACCTCAAACGGCAGTTGGAAAAGGGCTTTGTCTTTCGGTTTCCACGTAACAGAATGATGTTTTCTCGTATGATTCGTATTACAATTCGAAGCTATCATGTCTGAAGCTTGTGTGTAATCACCACTTTACGCATTTTCCGACGCAGTTTACTTTCAAAGAATAATTTAGTTCAATAAGGCGCTTGTGCTAGGCGGAGGGCCTAGAAGAACGAGGAAGCATGCTGCACTTCCGCACACGTGCATGCGCGCGTGGTGGTGGTGCTTGTGTAACGTCGTCTAACGTCAGTTGGGGAGGTGGTATACTTGTCAAACGTCGGCTGTGCTTGTCTAACGTCCGCACCAGATTCACTATACATCCACACTCACAGGGTGGAATGGAGGCAGATTATCTTTTCCCTTGTCACCCCCGCCCTTTCTCAAGCTCATCCCGGCGCACTCGGTTACGCGCATCAAACGGGCTGCAGGAGCTTCGCGCTTCCTTACTACTGCGGGATGCAAGCGACTGAAATGCTCTTTCAGATACATTGGAGCTGAATCGCGTTTCACGCCTGTTGCAGTTGTGAACCATGAGATGAAGCAAGTATACGGGTGTGACGTGGCCGACCGGTCTCCTCCGGGCCTCCAACTGTACTACGAGTTCGCAACTTCGGTGCGCGTCGTGTATATATACGTGCATGTGCGGCGCATTTTCGAGCCTGAACCGATGCCGTGTGCGCGCGGCGAGAAGGGTGCGGCGCGGCACAGGGCCGAGTGCGAAATGCGCCCCCAGAGGAGCGGCCGATAGCGGGCACGAGAAAGAGCGTGCAAACGGTGACCGCGCCGCAGTGAGCGAACTGTGGCTGTAGGAGGGGGGGAGGCGACGCGCGAGGGTGGACGGCGCTAGACGGCGCGCGCGGCGCTTCTGCTGCTGCTCTGGCGGCGGCTCCGATGGCGCTTCTCTGGAGCATGCCATGTCGGCGCGCGGCGAGCAAGAACTATTAGGCGGGGTGTGGTGTGGCCCCGGCGGAGTGCCCTGCAATTACGAACCTTCCTAATCCGGGCTGGGTGTCTGCGAAACCATTTGAACGAGCGGCGCCCCCCTCGCCCCCCCCCCCCCCCCCATCCCCCCTTCTGCCTCCGCTCGCCCACCGCCAACCGCCGCTGCCGAAGCTTTTCATGCGCGCGGCCTGCTGCTCGTGTGGATCGTCGTGTTTGGCGTGCGAACCATTTCCTAGCTTCTCTTCTTCGTTTATTTCCCTTTTGTTTCCTTCTGCAGCGGACGTACTGTTTTGTGTGTGTGTGTGTACGTGCGTGCGTGTGTGCGTGCGATCGCAAATGTAGTGACCTCGTATACATACATCATCCTTGCAAAAGGCGAGGGTCACTGAAGTGACTGTAGCAGTTTAGCTAAGAAAACTCCGCAAGAGTACGCCTTGTCGCCACCAGTCGTGATATCGCGGGTCAGTTACGGTGGTGTCAGCGATATCGGGGTCTGGACAGGCATCTGATATTGTCATGCAAACCAGCATATAGTGAGATAAATAAGCGCCATATGGACCCCATCCCGTATTAAGAAGACAGGGGAACCCGGGCCTACAGGCGGCTACGGTGGGCCCTCCTTCCCTGCGGTCTGGATAATGAGGCCCTCTTGTCAAACCAACTCTCAGCCTCTCAGGGGTTGGGGCCGTAACCTTCCCCTCCCCGCTCCCTCCTTTTCACTTTCACTTAATCCGGTGCCTGTACGGACTTACTCAAGAGGGGTATCTTGGACCCCATGCCTGAACTCAATTTTAAGCCTCGTGGGTCGTGACATTCAACACACGTACACATTGCCAGGTTTATCTACAATAGCAGGGAAGTGTGTACGAACAATTTGCCCAGGCTTCGTTTTCAACAACACACAAAATTAAGAAGGCAAATTGGTGCTTTCTTTCATGGCCATTTCATGTTAGTGCACTCATAATCACATACTTCTGCAAACAAGGCACGCGTATAAAAAGGAAGGGAAAGAAAAATCGAAGATGCCTTATTTTGCCTTATGCTACACGGCCAAACATGAGTGTTTGTGGTGAAGCCAACTTGCTGCGCGTAGTATATTTTGCGTTCTTCCGGTACTTCGTTTTGCACAGATAATAAGAGGGTAAATTCTGCTTCTTGCGGGAACCGTTAATAATGCTATAACGTGTCAACCTTCTGTTGAGATAAAGGGTTTCCCAGTGAAAGCTGTTATATTTTTACGAGTCATTTTCTAGCTAACAATACCGTATAGCCAAAAATCAGAGTGGGTCCATTACATTATTCGAAAATTTAGAGCAGATATAGCTTAATCTTGCTTCCCTTACATGTATTTGGTCATGCGCTTGTAAAATACATAGCAAGTTGCTGGCCTGGATGCTGGCTTGGAGAGAGAGAACGACCAACTTTATCTCCCAAACAGCTCTTTTTTTCTAGAGTCGCGGGTAACACGTTCTGACATAAACTCGGAGTTTACGTTTACACTGCAAAACAAATTTCGTCATGCACCGATGGCATCAAGCTTTCTTAAATGCTCACCGACTACCCTCAGTACACATAGACGCATCCTCCGTACAACGTCTTTGTGAGACTACAGAGACGCCCCCCCCCCCCCCCCCCCCAAAAAAAAAAAAAAAAAAAAAAAAAAAAAAAAACATCGATATGAGGTTTAGGAGTACTCCTGTAACGTCCACTATAAAATAATGTCCGAGGCTGTGGCGTTTCCAGGATTCAACTATATCAATCAAATGATTGATATCACACTGAACAGTGGGGTAGCCAAGATTTTATTTCAAGAGCAGTTTTCCGGCGAACCATCCACGTCCGAATTCCGCACTTTTTGGAACCCGAAGCCCTTCCGCTTCCCTTGGTCTGCGACATGAGTCCTCATGTTATTGTAATGCGACTTCTTTTTCGACTACAGTTGCGCCCAGGAAGCTAATTAAAAACGTTTGCAAACTTTTTTGTAGCACATACATTGTACTAAAAACAGAAAACAAAATTCCCTGCATCAGCTGTTGTTTAACTTGCTGTTTAGGACAGAACAGGGTCTGAGTACTTGGGGTACTTTACTTATGGTAACTGATATGAATTCTTTATTTTTAATGGGTAAGCTACATTTTTTTTTTTTCGCAGATATAGTGAGCCCAAGTATCAGAAAAAAGAGCAGTCACGTAAGCGATTTATCAATCAGTAGACTAGAACCACGTCATACTAAACAGATGGAAGGAAAAGGTCTGGTCCAACGTCATTCACAGCGTTACCGGCATTCCCTTGAAACAATATATAGATAACAAAAAGATTGCCACGAGCAACTCACGCTGATGTGGCCTTTTTCTTAGCAATTAGAGAGCTACGCTAGGCATGCGCGCAATTTCCTAGCAATGAGCGCGGATCTTGTTACTCATCTGCGTGGCCGGTACGGTTCGAGGAAATCTGCTCCAACGCGAAGCCAAAGCGGAGGCTAACATGACGCTCTTCTCGTCGCATCGCGTGCGCTCTCGCAAGCTCTGTGAGCCCGTGGAAGTTCGACAAGACGCATGCCTGCCGTGACCATAGTCGACCAATGAACGCGCGAACGGACAAGAAAGAAAAAAAAAGCAGAGACAAGCCAAAGAAAGGAGGACAGTAGAGAACGAGGGTGGACGAGACAGGGCGATGGAACCAGGGCGCGATCACACACACGCAGGCAGCTCGCGGGAGCGCAAACGCAAACCAAGCAACAAAAGCAGTCGAACACCAAAAAAAGAAGGGAGCGAGACGGAGCCGAAGGCGAAGCGCGGACAGCTCGAAAGCGATCCGAGGCTCGGAGGGGACGACAGTTCGCAAGACAAAGCCGAAGACACACACACACGCACGCTGCTGCTTCGCGCGACGCAGAAAAGAAAGCCGCCAAAAGAGACAAAAGCCGCGAGCTGGGAGGGGTGGCAGCCAGCAGAAGCAGCAGGAAACGGCGCGGCCGCTGCTTGCCGCTCGGGCAGCTTTCGTGCCCCCCCACCCCCCCTCTTCTCGCTGCTGCCAGAGGAGAGGCCCCCCGACGCTCTCCGTAATGACACTTAATGACCTAATGAGCCTCCCCCCTCCCCTGCTTGGGACGCGGCTCCGCCTGTCATTGCGAAAAACCTGATCGGCTGCCTGCGCGCGTTCGAGCTCTTGGCAGCCGGCGACGCCGCGCGCTCCCGCGAAGCGCCATACCGCTAGGGCTCCGCCGGCCGCTTTGTGGGAGAAAGACGAGAACGCCGCGAGTTGGAAGCAACGCTCGGCATGCGCTGCCGCTGCTGTAGTGGAGCTGTCGCAGATGCTGCTTCGCTGCTGGCGCCAGCACAGGGCGACAGCCGCGGTAGGGCGCTGCTCGCGGTGTTCTATAAAGCGGTGCCGCTGCACGTAATATGGTCTGTCAGAGGGAGGGGTCTACCCCTGCTCGCCTGGTGCAGTCCTTGGCAGTCGTCTCTCTTCCTTTTCACGCCGATTTCGGCGGGAGTGACTCACGAGATGGGCCGATTCCCTCCTCCCCTCCTTTGTTTTTGAGGCGCGCGCGCTCACGCGCACTGCTTCTCTTTTGTTTGTGCTCGCGCTCGCGATCTGCTGGTGGCTGCCGCAGCCGTCAGGACGTGTGTCTGCTGTGTGTGTCCGAGGCGCACCTAGGCGCCAGGCTAGATGACGACGCTTTGTTTGGTGCTTGACTGGCGGCTGCCTGCCGACGGTCGGCCGTCCCGCAGGCCTCCACTCGACCTGCCACCATTGGCGGTCCGCGGAAAAGGCCCGGAAGGACTGCCGCCGAAATGGTTCTCGAAATGCGGCGCCAACGACTGGGGAATCTGCATGCGCCCACAGGGCATTCCTGCGGCCGTCACGCATGTCGTTTGCCGCCTCAGCCTTTGGGTGGACGGCTGACCTTCGAGAAAGAGAAGATTGCGTCGATTCCCGCGCTGCAATATTTTTCGGCTTTTTTCGCTATAGATGGACCTCGTGACCGCTAAGTGTGCCATTTACTAAGTGTGTTCGGCTGGCAACTCTGGAAACTTTGCCTTCCGAGTGCTTGCCAGTGGCCGTCATGCCAGAGTCTAAAGGGTAAGAGAATGGGGAGAGGCAGTGAAGGGGGGAGGGGGGGGGTGACGGTGACTCCTGCGACTAACTACTTCCAACGCCACTATCGGCGCGCATTCTTTGAACAACGCATCTTGCGCAGCGACTAAGTACCCTGTTGTGTTTCACCATAACTGCCCTCGAAAACATTTCTGAAGGTCGCTTTTGAGGAACAGCGTCAAGTATACTGACAATGTTGAAAGCACATACAGAAACTGCCTCGAAATCACTGCAGACAATATTGCCCCAACCATTTTCTCGACGAGTTCAAGGAAGACGTGAAGGCCGAACCTGCGACCTTGAAGTTCCTGCATTAGCTGTACGTGACGTCATGGACTTCGATAGAGTCCGCGTGGGGCTTGTTAACGGTTTCATCGGTAAACAATGTTACACTGCGTTCTGGAAGAAACAAAGACTCAACATAAACATGGTTCATAACTTTAAGCCTGCAAAAATCGCATGAACATGTGAAAATACTTTGAAATCTGTGAGTTCCCACAGACCCACCGGCGTCATGATTTGGGCGCGAAATTCAAGAAGGAAGACATTGGTCTTAATTTTCATCGCTAGTGGACTAACCTTTCATTCTTCCTTCATAAACGGAACCCTGGAGAGTCTTAAAAGAATACTTCACTAGTTTAAACTTATTTTGCTTTTCAGTACTGTGTTAGGGGAAAGCTAACAGTCCATTCATGCACGCATAAAGTACCCTACAGCACGCTAAAGTGATCAGTGCGTGAAATTTGGTGAAAACCTAAATGAGACCGGTATGTAGGCCCAGCGTTAAAGG
The DNA here is from genome assembly GCF_013339745.2 of Dermacentor silvarum. Lineage (NCBI taxonomy): Eukaryota > Metazoa > Arthropoda > Arachnida > Ixodida > Ixodidae > Dermacentor > Dermacentor silvarum. The sequence goes on along the minus strand of NC_051155.1, from coordinate 215,536,724 downwards.
GACACTAAAGAGAAATATTAACTTACGCTGTATTAGAAAACTGTGAACTTATCTCCTTTTCTCAGACTTTCAGTCCGCTTTTCCTCTTCCCCGGTGCAGTGTAGCCAACCGGGCTCAGCCTGGTTAACCTTCCTGCCTTTCCCTTATCTCTATCTCTCTTCCTCTCTCTGCGGTAGTAGCTCGGCAACTCTTGCAGTGAGAGGAGGCGTGGTCAAACAGAAAAGACGCAAAAAACTAAATACAGATTGCGACGCCACAGTGTAGTTCCCGCCCCAGCTTTCCGTGACGTCATAAATTTTGGCTGCGCTTACTGGAGCGTACGCGTATAGCTCATTGTTTATCGGCAAAGAAGAAGTAAAAACTAAATTGGGGGTTTAACGTCACGAAACTGCACAGTTTAGAGAACGTCAGCTGCGCAGTAATGACCTAAATACGAGAAAATATTTGGAAATCCGTGATGGTCATACCGAAATTCTGGAGCTGAGGTTTAGCCTTGATATTTCTCCAGTGATAATCGATCATATTCGCTAAGTTTACGAAATCAGAGTTTTGGAACAATATTTTACCGGTCTAAACTAATTGAATGGCAAATGAGCTGTCTCCAGACATCGTGGATAACTGACCATAGGGGAAAGCAGCTATACACATGCAGGAACTATACAAACGGTCACAAAATTTGTGCATCCGGTTGAGAGAATACTTGTGCCGGCACTCAGAACGGTGCCTAATTTCGCGGGGTCACTGCGCAGTTCCTTACCAAAAGTAGCAAAAGACTAATTCTGCAGCCCCTGAATGTACAGAAGTTATGCTGTGCTTCAACAAAATAGCGGAACAATTTACGCGATTTTGAGGACTTCAAGAAAATCGCAAAGGAACAAGAGGCAATTGGCTCAACCGTGCGGAAGACGTCGGCACTGCGATTCGCTGGTATGCTGATGGCTGTAGGCGGTGGCACGGCTCGCCTCTGTGACAAACATCCCTGTCAAACGGCCAAAGAAGTTGCCTAGTGGTTCGAGCTATCGCACGGACAACGAAAATATTTCGGACTGTTAAAAACGCTGAAATACCGTGCTTCCAGCGAACGTGAGACATGAACGAACGCGCCCGGTATATGGGCACGTGCTTTGGTGGGAGACGCCCTCTCTGTGGCTCGTGCTACATGCCTGGACAAGTGGGCTGCATCAGGCCGTACATGCAACCCATCGTCAGCGACAGCTTAAGCATTCCTCTTCGCTTTTCATTACGAGCCATCATGTCTGGCTGACCGCTCTTTACGTAGTAGTGTAAGTAAACGTTATGTTATTCGTTACATCGCCTTGCCTCTGCCTGGGAGCTCTTCACTGATTGACCTGGTCAAGCTCCAGGCCGTTGGGCCCAGTGCTATCCAAAGGACCGAAAGGCCGATAGTCCCTTTGCAACAGCGGCCAAACAGCGCTAAGAACACCGGTAGCTCAGTATACGGCACTGCGGCTGAAAGTGGCTCCTGGCGAGCACAGAGATAATGGCAGTAGAATTATTTAAGCGTTCAATGCCTTAACCTTACAGATCAGATGAAACCGTGCGCAATATTCGGACTGGTATTGACGTCGTAGGTGAGGACGGTGTTACCGTCGTCGTTGTCTTCTTGTGCATGCATGGCACTAACGGTTCTAAATGAACGCAGCTAATTTGGTGATCTTCCATGCATACCGGCGGAGTGACCGATACAGGATCTGTTTTGGACGCAAACTGTATATGACAACGATGATTTTTGAGGCCGTGCGCAACACGATGGCACATTAGCGTAAAGTCACCGAGCTCTGTACGAGCGCCTCTATCGTGATGCTATTTCGGGTGGACATTCCCAACCTAGTATCAGGCATCAATAGGGAATAACTGAATTGCATTGTTTTGGATGAATAGGAAACGTTGGCAACTATTTTGCCGCCGGCTTCGCCAGTGGTCTGCGGTTTGCAGACGTTATTGTCCTCTATAGAGCAGCTTTTGAAATGACTTGCAAAGAATCGTTGAGTACTCAATCAACGTTCGGTTTGAAGACTAATATGGGAGAAAAAAAACTAAGGCAATGTTTATGGGCTGAAAAGGGAGCAAGAATTCGTGTCTGACAGTAAGCTTGTTGTATGCTGCTCAGGAGCACGTTTATCGATGCCAAATAATCACAGGGGACATGGATCATGAGAATGATACAACAGGCATTCTCAAGTATATAGGACGGTAGTCTAAATATTGTTACGCGAACGAAGGATTAAGTACAGGAGACTATTTACAAGTATATTTACAAATGATAGCTGCAGCGCTGGCCAGATCAGCCGATAGCTCGAGAGCCCAGAGCAGTTCGTCTTCTTCGTCTAGGTGCCCGCGCGCCTCGTTCAAACAACCAAATACCACACGCGTGTAGCATAATCCCCCGGCGGCAGAAGCGACGTCCCGGAGCGTCTAAATGTCATCACTGGGAGGGTGATACTGCTTCAATCGTGTAACGTGCACGATATCACTGGACTGGGAAGCAGATGGGGCGTCAGGGGCGATCTCGTAGGTGACGGGAGTCACGGCACGAATCACTCGGTAGGGGCCTGTGTAACGAGACAGCAGTTTTTCTGACAGGCCGACATGACACGACGGAGACCATAGGAGCACCAAAGAACCAGGCAGGAAGTGCAGGTCGCGGTGTCGCTGGTCGTACAAACGCCGTTGACTCTCTTGGGAGTGCAGAAGGCGGCCACGGGCAATTTCCCTTGCGTGGGCAGCGCGGGCGACGGCGTCAAGTGCATATTCACTGGTGGATGCTGCGTGAACAGGGAGGCTTGTGTCGAGGGGCAGTGCTGGTTCTCGGCCGAACAGAAGGAAAAATGGCGAATAACCGGCTGTGTCGTGGCGTGAGGAATTATACGCAAAGGTGACAAACGGTAGAGCGAGGTCCCAGTCAGTGTGGTCGGAAGACACATACTTCGCGAGCATGTCTGTGAGAGTGCGATTAAGACGCTCCGTGAGGCCATTCGTTTGCGGATCGTATGACGTGGATAGCTTGTGCCTCGTGGCACAGGACTGCAGGATGTCCGCGATAACTTTCGACAGGAATGTCCGGCCACGGTCTGTGAGAAGTTGTCGCGGAGCTCCATGTAATAAAATCACGTCGCGTAGAAGAAAATCGGCAACATCTGTGGCGCAGCTTGTAGGGAGCTCTCGGGTGATGGTGTAGCGCGTGGCGTAATCTGTGGCCACAGCGATCCACCTGTTCCCAGAGGTAGAAAGAGGAAAAGGACCAAGTAAATATAAACCAACCCGAAAGAATGGTTCCGCGGGAATGTCAATTGGTTGAAGGTACCCAGCAGGGAGCGTCGACGGTGTTTTGCGTCGCTGGCATTTCTCACACGCAGCTACGTATCTTAGAACGGAGCGAGCAAGCCCTGGCCAAAAGAAGCGTCGGCGGATCCGGTCGTAGGTACGTGACACACCGAGGTGACCGGCAGTGGGGAGGTCGTGAAGTTCGTGGAGAACAGCCGAGCGAAGGTGTTTAGGGATCACAAGGAGTAATGCTGGGCCGTTGGGGTGAACGTTGTGGCGGTAGAGTACGCCATCTTGAAGTGTGAATAAGCGAAGGGAGCTGTCGGCAAGTGACGATTCCAGGCGGTCAATGATGACACGCAAGGACGGGTCACGGCGCTGCTCGTCGGCGACATGGACCAGTGGAAAAACAGAGAAAACGCAGGCGTCGGTGTCAGTATCAGACGTAGAGGTCGGGTCTTGGACTGGGTAGCGAGAGAGGCAATCTGCGTCCTGGTGTTGGCGTCCCGACTTGTACGTCACTGCGTAGGGATATTCTTGTAGTCGGAGAGCCCAACGACCGAGCCTACCAGTAGGATCCTTGAGCGACGAAAGCCAACACAGCGCATGATGGTCTGTGATTACTGAGAAGGGCTTGCCATATAAATATGGGCGGAACTTTGAAACAGCCCAGACGAGAGCAAGACATTCGCGCTCGGTAATCGAATAGTTGCGCTCTGCAGGTGTCAGGAGCCGGCTAGCGTAGGCTATAACGCGGTCGTGTCCGTGTTGTCGTTGCGCTAAGACTGCGCCGATCCCATAACCACTGGCATCGGTTCGGACCTCTGTAGGTGCGGACGGGTCAAAGTGGGCCAAGATCGGTGGATTGGTCAGAATCGTGATAAGGCGTGAAAATGCGGCAGCCTGAGGGGAACCCCACGTAAAAGGCACGTCTTTCTTCAGAAGTTCAGTGAGTGGTCGAGCGATTGCTGCGAAATCTTTCACAAACCGTCTGAAATAAGAGCAGAGCCCCACAAAACTCCGGACGTCTTTGACAGACTGAGGTACAGGAAAAGCTGTTACTGCTCGAACCTTCTCCGGGTCGGGTTGTACTCCGGAAGCATCGACGAGATGGCCGAGCACTGTAATCTGTCGGCGCCCGAAGTGGCACTTCGATGAGTTTAATTGGAGCCCAGCCTTGCGGAAGACGTCAAGTATAGCTGCGACGCTCTCAAGGTGCGTCTCAAACGTAGGAGAAAACACAAGGACGTCGTCGAGGTAACAAAGGCAAGTTGACCATTTGAAACCTTGAAGCAGAGAGTCCATCATCCGTTCGAACGTGGCGGGGGCATTGCATAAACCAAACGGCATAACCTTAAATTGGTAGAGGCCATCTGGAGTGACGAAAGCGGTCTTTTCTTGGTCTTTCTCATCGACGGAAATCTGCCAATAACCAGATCGAAGGTCAATGAACGAAAAGTATTTGGCACCGTGAAGACAATCAAGAGCGTCGTCAATTCGTGGTAACGGGTAAACGTCCTTTTTAGTGATTCGGTTTAGGTGGCGGTAATCAACACAGAAACGCCACGTGCCATCTTTCTTTTTGACGAGCACCACCGGCGACGCCCAAGGGCTCGACGAGGGCTCAACAATGCCTTTGGCGAGCATCTTGTTGACTTCCTGCTGAATAACTTGCCGCTCTGCCTTGGACACGCGATACGGTCGGCGATGAATGGGAACAGCATCACCAGTGTTTATCCGATGCTTAACAAGGGACGTCTGACCAAGTGGGCGATTGTCAGTGTCAAATATGTCGCGATAGGAAAGCAAAAGGCGATATAGGGCGGCTGCTTGGCCAGGGGCGAGGTCCGGAGCGACCATGGGACGTAATGGGCCGTCGAGGTTCAAGGCATCCTGCGGGTAATCAGGAGGATCTGGAGACGCGTCGGCTGCAAAAGCAGTGACGTGGTCGTCTGTCACTGACCGGAGCGTGGCCACCGCTATGCCTTCAGGTAACACTTTCTTCGTCAAGCCAAAATTGACAACGGGGAGACACATCCGATTAGCGGCAAGCGTAACGACGGAGTGTGGCACAGAGATGTCGCGCGCCAGGAGGACATCACGAATAGGGGCGACGACATAGTCGCCATCAGGCACGGTTGCCGTTGAGGCCAATTCGACGAAGCTTAGGGCTTTTGGAGGTAACCGAACAAACGCTGTAGTACATAGGGTGTGCGGTTGTTCGGGGCGAACGTCGGAAACAAGAGGAAGCTCGAGGCACAGCGTACCGGTGGAACAGTCGATGAGGGCAGAATGCGTCGTCAGAAAGTCGAGCTCGAAGATTAGGTCATGAGGGCAACTGGTCAGCACGGAGAACAGGACGGGAACTTGGCGGCCAGCAATTCCTACGCGAGCAGTGCACATACCACAGACGGCAACAGTGGCGCCATTGGCGACGCGTACGGCTCGAGTGACGGCAGGCGTAAGAACTTTTTTGAGGCGACGACATAGGTTAGCGCGCATTATAGACACTTGGGCTCCAGTATAAATCATTGCCGTCAACGGGACACCATCTACATCTACTTCAATTAGGTTCGTGTTCGTGAGGAGCGTCAACGGAGGATTTGGACAGGACGAACGTGATGCAGCACTACCTCCAAGAGCTGCATGGCCTAGTTTTCCGTCCGGGAGGGTCCATAATGGGTCGGCGACGAATAGCGGCGTGGCTGGGGCGACGGGGACCGACGGCGCTGAGGTGACGGCGAGCGAGTCGGACGACTGTCATCGACGGATACGTGAGAGCTCGAAGGCATACGGCGAGGCGAGTAGCGGCGAGGGTCGGCATATGGGCGAGGAGACGGCGAAAAGTAGCTCGAATATATCGATGACCAGGAGGTGCGGCAGTGGCGAGCGACGTGGCCAATGCGGTGGCAACGAAAGCAAATGGGCTTGTCGTCCGGAGTTCTCCATTCTGTAGGGTTGCGGTATCTGGAATACAGATCGCTGCGAGGCGCAGCTGTCGGCACCAGTCGGGCGTCAGGTCGGGAGATGGAGCAGGCAGCAGGAAAACCGAGGTTGGCAAACTCTTGCCGCACAACCTCCTGAATGAGGGAGATCGCTGGGGCTGGTTGGTCAATGGTGGGGTCAAGTGGGCGCGGATGGAACGTGGCAGGACTGGCAGCCTCGATCTCACGGCGAACAATACGCGTGACGGTCTCATTGGAGGGGGGCGAAGCGGTAAGGGCGACGCAGGACGACGTCGCAGCTGTGTTAGGGAGCAGAGAGAATGGTGGAATGACGCGGCGGCTTTTGGTGAGCTCAAAGCGGTGGCATTCCTTGACAATGACGGCGATGGTAGACACATTGTTGAAGATCAACAAGTTGAACGCATCGTCCGCGATCCCTTTGAGAACGTGGCCAACCTTGTCAACTTCGACCATGTTCTCGTCGACTTTCCGGCAAAGAGCTAGCACGTCTTGTATGTACGAGACATACGATTCAGTGGAAGACTGCACTCGAGTAGCAAGCTCTTTTCTTGCAGCCTGCTGCCGACCGGTCGGATTTCCAAAGAGGTCGCGGAGCATCTCCTTGAAAGCGTCCCAGCTAGAGATCTCCTCCTCGTGTGTCCGGAACCAGACACGAGCTGTTCCGCCCAAGTAGAAGAGGACATTAGCTAGGATCGCGGGGAGTGGCCACCGTGACGTACGTTGTGGTTGGAGTTGTAGTAGCAGCAGCAGACGAGGTGTCACCGGGAGCCATGGCGGAAAGCTGAACGGTGCGGCCGCTGCGGAGCTCCGTGGCGAGGACGGGGAACGGCACGCTCCACCAAAATGTTACGCGAACGAAGGATTAAGTACAGGAGACTATATACAAGTATATTTACAAATGATAGCTGCAGCGCTGGCCACATCAGCCGATAGCTCGAGAGCCCAGAGCAGTTCGTCTTCTTCGTCTAGGCGCCCGCGCGCCTCGTTCAAACAACCAAATACCACACGCGTGTAGCAATATATATCGTTATCTATGCGAACACTGCGAAGCAAAATTATAGCCAGTGCAGTCTACCTGCACTAACATATATGTCGCTTAAACTTGGAGGATAGCAAGGACATTTAAAAAGAAGTGAAGGACTATATACGCTAATAGCGATGAAACGGAAAATGTAGGTGTGACGTAGATAGATAGATAGATAGATAGATAGATAGATAGATAGATAGATAGATAGATAGATAGATAGATTAACCAGAGCTAGTTCTGGTTGGCTACCCTGCACAGAAGGAAGTGGTAACGGAATATAAAGAGACAGAAAAGAAAGGCGACGTAGGAAGAGCCCAGTATGGACTACAGAGGAAACGCACGTGTGGCTGATATTCTAGAACATGTCATGTGATTTACCAGTGGCCTATTACAGGCTAAAATTAGACAGTGGGGTGAAACTATGCAGTCAGCTGACGCAAGGAAGGTGTAATTGGAGATCGAGTGGTCGCAGTGGCGGCAGCTGTGGGTGGAAATTGCAGAGCCCTGCATATAGAGACGTAATGATTACAAGCGGCAAGCTAAGCGAGTTGATTTTTTTTTTACAGTGCTGCTGTCTATGGCTTGGGTTCCGTGGATCTTTCGTGTCCGTCAACAGACCCGCGTGTGAAAAAACTCAGCTCCCGAATTTGATGCAAAAGCTTATACGTCTGATCACTTGGATATGCATTTTCAGTACATTTGTTATCAATAGACACCACTTTCAAGATCAGTAGACTCTCAGGTAGATAATAAGGGTTTCTGAAAGATTTGTCGCTGTGCGACCCGCGTCGGCCATGTGTACGCTGGCACCGCCCTCTCTTTGTCGTCGTTCCAAGCGCTTGCGTGCCTAGTTTCCTTCCGCTCTCCCAGTGTGGCGGTCCCGTCGCGCGTGTCTATAGTTTCCTCCAGCTGCCCGAGGTGGCGGCAGTATTCCACGCGAATGCATGCCGCCGGTCAAGACCGCCGATCAAAATAAAAGAGTGTGTGCGTGTGTCTTTGGGATGACCGCCGTCGCCGCTAAAGATACATAAAGTTTGCTCATACCTTTGACCTAATTCTCTGTCACCTCTATATATGTTGTGTGCCAAACTGCTTCGCTGGTAATCCACCTTCACAGCAGTGGAATGGCACGTGATTTTTTTTTGTGTGTCTGTTTTTCACACAAAATATAGTAATGATGCCTGGCATCGAAAGAGAGATCGACAAACTGCGTAACGCTATCATATTTTTTACACGTGACAATGCGACATTATTCAGAAAATTAAAAGAGAACAGCGGGGAAGCTTCGGAAATGTAACACTCAGTCGTAAACTCGGGAAAAATAGGAGCCGACGTTTCGAGCAGACGTTACCTGAAATAAACTTTGCAGTGTATCCGGTGAGGCGCCGACGTAACTCACGAAGCCGGGCGGTCTGCAAGCCGGAATTGATGGGCTTGTACATATACATATGTACCGTACGTGCGAATTTGTACGTCGAACGCTCGGTGAGAACAAAGGGGGGAACGCATGCAAACAAACAAGTTCGCGTTTCAGCCCAGCGGCGGGCCCCATATCGGCACCGCGCTCGCGAGGAAACGGGCTTTCTCGCAAGCGCAATTCCTCCGCTGCTCCCGAGAAACGGACTGGCAGCCTGTCATTAGCAGCATGTGAGGCTCGCACAAGCGCCGCCACCGCCTCGTCGGCTTCCCCCCTCCTCCCCCTTGTTTTTTTTTTTTTTTTCTCTTCCTTCCGCCCAGTATGCTTTCGTTGATGCACGCCGCATGCGCTCGAGCCGATGGCGGCTGCGTTCGCATGGTTCACTCGAGCCGACCGGCGGCCCGGCCGGGTGGTCGGGGTTGGCGCTCGCTCGCGCGGCGCCGCAGCCCGTGCACGCGTCGTGCGGGGGCGGACGCCTCTCCCCTCCCTTCTTTCCCCCTCCTCCCACTACCCTTTTAACGAAGAAAGGATGCGCGATCGCTTCCTCGCGCGCGCACGACGTATTCCCGAGAAGCAGAGGCACGCTGGGATACGCGAGTGGCCTGCGAGGAAAGAAAGCTTGGAAAGCCAAAAAAAAAAAAAAAGAAATAAAGAGAGTGTAGGTTGCGGGAACAGTTAGCGAAGTGGGTGAGTAGGTATTGGTTGGTTTGGGAAAAAGAGCGGTAGAACGAGGAACGGGGTAAAGAAGGAAGACGGGCCACGTGCCCAGTCTTTATTGTGTACCTTGTTCCTCGTTAAAGCAACCTTTTTTCGATATGAACGAAGGCGGCAGTATACGAAAAGCTCAGTGCAGCTTGCATCCAGTGCTTTCTCCAGATAACAAAGAAAACCTGCGTGAACTGAGCAGTTATGCTTCACGAGGCAAGGCAAGGCTCTTCAAACGCCAATGCTCAACGAGTTTTATCGTTTCTACAATTTGCAAGGAGCCAGGAATGTCACGATTCTATGTCACGAGTCTTCTCCTTTTCGCACAGGGCTGGGTTCTAAGGGGTTAGTATAACAGGTGGGGTTTTAAAAGCCGTATTTAGATTCAACGCACTTGATGCAATCCGTGTAACGAGAAGCTTCAGTCAAGCGCTGTGTAATAAATATCCTACACCTGCAATTGTGTTTACTTTCATCATATGCAGTCTGCAACCTCGTGCAATGTTTATGTTTATCCTTCGCAAAAGTAACAACTGTAATCTCATGCAGTTCTTGTGCTTATGCACTATACGCCGCCCACAAACTATGCCGGAATGAAAACACCAAGTCAGGCTTATGCACCTAGTGAGACGTCTATGCAGAAGTGCTTCTAGTACGAAGGCAATGTACGCTCGTATGACACTTGTCGAGAGAAAAATGATAATGGCACGTGCATGCGCAGAAAAGTACGACGCATATCTTGCTAACTGTAAGGATTATGTACCTCTTGTGCAACAGTAACACACAACCATTCTGGACGATTGTCCACAAATGGGAACACACCCGGTGGCACATATCAGATTACTAAACCAAAGAATATCAAGTAAGCCGTATAGAATATAATGCGCTCTATACTAAGAGGTTGGTGCGCTCTTGAGATACGTATGAGCCAATATTATACATGTTCAGGTTTTAATGAATTCATTCCCTTTCTTCTTCTTCTTCTTCTTCTTTATTATTACGCAGAACAGAGGTGCGCCTACTCGCGCTACTTTGTCAGTCACAATACAAGAGTTATCAAAATACCTGTTTGCTGGTACTGACGCATTCGGCGCACACAAAAATGTCACAGTTTCGCTCTAAGGGCGAAGCAATGAATGCGATAGCAACACAGCAATGTCATACGAAGTAAGGTGAGCGGCTTTGTTAGCAATATGAATTGTAGTAAACATGAGCTGATTAAGTAAGCAGGTGTGCTGCGGCGTAAGTAGACCGACATGAAGAGAGACTCGATGACCACGAGAAGGCGCGTGTGAAACGGCGGTGTTGATGAGAAGCGCTTCCCGTGGGCAGCGCGTGCGAAGGGACACACCTGCAGCGCTGCACTGCCGATCCGGACAGCATTGCATGTGTAGCGTGCGTTGGAAAATGTGGCCCGACTATTACTAACTGAATGAACAAGCGTGGTGTGAGCGCGCACAAACAAACATGAATAGATGACACTGAATGACTGCAGACAACGACTGCCAAAACGCTGGCAGCAAGCGCATACGCCGCAGCGGGCGAAGGTACGTGCGGTCTATCGCTTCAACGGAAACTGCGCGGCGAATGCACAGCCCATACAAAGGTCAGAGCCGTGTGGAGGTAAGAGACGGTGCGGACGAGCGACGAGCGCGGTTGTTGGCAGAGTAGAAGTGCCCCCCCCCGCTCCTTCCGGCGCTCGCTTCCCGCTTCCTTGCTTGCGCGTGGGAGATTGAGTGCGTTCGCTCTCCGTGATAGCGTGCGTCCCCGCACGCTTCCGCTCGGGCATAAGGCGCGCGGCGAAGATTTTATCTATACGAAACCTCACGGCGACGGCGACGCCGACGGCAGAAATCCGGTTGAAGTGTCCATATAATTGCTATCGCAATAAAAACTTGGTATATGACAAATCAGTTCTGTGGAAACCCGCAATGTGGAGGAAGCTTCATGAAAGGAAAAATTTTCATCCACCCGAATGTAGAACGAAGCTACATAATAACCCCACACGGGTTTCTCAGAAACATGCATAAACTTTGTTTATATATCCACTCAGCAGCAGAGAGCAGCTGTATATAAGCCAAACCCGGGAGTGTGGACAAAGAAAGCTTCGCTTTAATACAGCGCCTGGAGAGCGAGGTCGTTCCGCTAGCTGGCATAACGCTCTATAGCTCACCTATAAACTAGCACCGGGGTGAAGTACCCTAAAAAGATCTGTCGAAAAGAAGAAAACTTCATTCATTGCGTAAAGCTAGCTTTCGCCACTAGTAGATGTAGATGTGATGAAAGGAGACACATGCCAAATTCTTCCTCCTTTTTTTTCTATCCTGCAGTTCGCAGTTTACAGATGGCTTCATTTAATCATGCCTTTGAAGCCAGCGGTAAAATAGTAAAGGCAGGATTGGAAAGAAGAGGAATAAATAAGCTCCTCCGCTTCACCACCGGATGGGGAATGCTACCTTCACAATGAATGAAGCTTCCTTCTTCAAGACAGGAGATTGCTCCGTGCGCACGTACGAATGCTCACTCTACCAGATAACCCACGAAACTGTGCGACACTGACTGTTCATATATAATACTACCTTTCTGCCAACGCTACAACAGAATAGAACATTGCACTCGGAGAGCAACGATTGGCTGACGCCACGCTCTGCATCTTGTTTATAAACCAGCGAATTGAAACAACTTAAACGGAGGCATCGGTAAGAAGGTAGGTAAGAAAAAGAACAAGCCGCGTCTCTCCACTTCTTTATCACTTAGCAGCGTCACTTCCACGAGTTAATACGACGTGGACTATAGTCGACACTGAAGAAAGCTTTCCTCTTGCCGAAAGCAGATTGATCGCGATGTTCAATTCAACCGATACCAGACGAAACAGTGAAAAATTTAATGCGCATACTATTGTGCCAGTTATCGCGTCGCTGCTACGGATTATGGGCGAAACTGCACTTTTTTCTCTTGTTTGTTGTTTTTTCTTGCTGCCGTTTTTTTTAAAGTCACGACAAAGCAGTGATTGTACTATTTTTTAAGGGGGCTACTAAAACATACGACCAAGACTATTGGAAAGCATGCTTTTCCGCAAAGCAGAATGTGCAGGCAAGCTGGCAGCTTGCCATGTGAAGAAGCTGCCTTACAAAGTTTTGTTAGTGCAGTGAGCTGAAACTTCAATAAATTGAGCTAGTTGGCCTTGTGGTCATGAACGGCAAAAGAGTTGCGTTCAATAACTTGACATATATTGTTCCTGGTGGGAAGTGTTCAGGGGAGCTGGAAGCCGTAACTATTTTCAATTTATTATTATTATTATTATTATTATTATTATTATTATTATTATTATTATTATTATTATTATTATTATTATTATTATTATTATTATTATTATTATTATTTTCAAGTTCTACTTAAAGACTGCCTTAATCTAAAGAATAAAGACAATTTTACAAGAGGGACAGACAGACAGACAGATACAGAAAAACTTTTATCTTCACTTCACTTCACTTTAATACCTTAAAGACCCCATTGGAGGGGTATTACATAAGGGGTGGTTAAAAAAAATAATGAACATTAAATACAGGCGTTCGTTTTGAGATATGTGATAACAGCTTCGGTAAAGGCAGATGGGCTTGTGATGGCTGCGATGGCGTGTGGAAGGCCGTTCCAGTCCCTTGATGCTCGAATAAAAAATGATGCTTGAAAAGTGGTGGTCCGGGCACGTGCGCGTGCAACTTGAAGCGGATGACCGGTGCGATGAGATATATATGAAGGTGGCGTGATGTACGGTGGGTGATTTAGGGAGCTGTAAAAAAATGAACAGAAGAGAGAGAGGGTGGCAACCTGTCGACGGAAAGAAAGAGCTTCCAAGCCAGATTCCGCTTTCATCGATGAAATGCTGATATCGTACGAATATGAAGAATGAATAAACCTAGTAGCACGATTTTGTACAGCTTCGAGTGCATTTATGATATAATTCTGATGCGGGTTCCAGATGGGAGATGCATACTCAAGTTTCGATCTTACAAATGATTTATAGGCCAACGCTTTTACTTGTGAGGTATGACGTAAATGTCGCCTAAGAAATCCCAGTGATCTATTGGCTGATGAGATGATGTTAGTAGTGTGCAAGCGCCAGGACAGATCACAAGATAGAGTGACACCAAGATATTTGAATGATTGGACTGATTCTATTGGAACATCAGCAATGGAATAGGTAAATGTGAGGGGGTTACGGCAGCGAGTGAAAGACACAAGTTTACATTTGTTAGGATTTAGGTTCATTAGCCAGCGATTACACCATTCTTGTACATTATTGAGATCGTTCTGGATTAATGTGTGGTCAAATGTGTTGGTAACTCTGCGGTAGATTACACAATCATCTGCAAACATACAAATGTTACATGATACCTGTGTTGGTAGATCATTAATGTAAATTAGAAATAGAAGCGGTCCTAAGACGGATCCCTGCGGGACGCCTGATGTTACGCGGAGTCTGCTAGAAGAATGGTTATTAAAGAAAACAAACTGAGAGCGGTTAGTCAGGAATGCTTCTATCCACTTTAGTACGTCGGGGGGTAAATTTAACTGAGATAATTTTAGCAGCAAACGTTTATGAGGAACTGTATCAAATGCTTTTGCAATATCTAGGAATATGGCATCAGTCTGAAGGTTACTGTCAAGGTTAACATGCAGGTCGTGAAGGAAAATTGCCAACTGCGTTTCGCAAGAATAGCCTTTTCGAAATCCGTGCTGACAAGGGTGAAAAAAACAGATTGAGTCTAAGAAGTTCATGATATGCGAGTATATGACGTGTTCCATGATTTTGCAGGGGACACTAGTTAATGATATCGGACGATAATTTAATGGGGTTTCTCTATTGCCCGACTTGAAGACTGGAACGACCTTGCCCACTTTCCAGTCGGATGGTAAAATGCCTGTAGAGAGTGACTGCGAAAACAACAAAGTTAGGTACGCGGCAGATACATATTTAATATTTTTTAAGAGTTTGGAATTGATATCATCTACACCTGCTGACGATGAAAGCTTGACGTTATCAATGATCGAGGTGATTCCTTCTGCCGAGAATATAATTGGTGGCATACACGCAGATATGTCAGTAGATGTGGGAAGATCTGGAGTTGAAGTCTCGTTAGTAAATACAGAGAAAAAGGCGGCATTAAAAATGTCAGCACACTCGCTGTCGCTGACTACTTCGCCATGTGCATTTAACACGCTGATCATGCGCGCCTCCTGAGGGTTTATTATTTGCCAAAATTGTCGAGGGCTGTTTGTAAGCATTTTAGGCAGTTCATCGTGGAAAAAGGAGAATTTAGCATTCCGTATAGCCCTCAGATAAGCGTCTTCGGCCACAAAATATTTCCCCCAAGCAGAGGGGGAAATATCCCCCAAGCAGAGGGGAAATAGCAAGTGAGTTTGGACTCCCCTGGATCCCTGGACCACGGCGCGGTCCCACGCTACGTCGAGACGGTCATGTTCCTTTTGTTCATGACGCCGGCAGCCCGAGCCACCGCAGCAAGCTGCGATGTCGGGTCCGTAGACGAGAGGAGGACCTCCCAGTCGTCCCAGCTTGAGATGGCGGGCTGTCCCTGCGGGGGAGGATCGGCAGGGCAGCCGAAAAGGATGTGGGAGACGTGGCGTGACGGTCGCAGCATAGGGAGCATGTATAGGGAAGGTGCAACAATAGTGGGATAGCAGCTGAGGGTATCACACTCTACAAACCGCAGAAGCAAGATTTCGAGAGTGAACCTTTGCGTCAGGTCTTAACGGCATTAAGCTCAGCGGAGAAGCTTACCTGCTTATTTTTGAGCATCCGCTATTGGCTGAAATTCTTAAATCGTTGTTCAAGCACATTTGTGAAGAATGCGAGAGCTGATGTTGGTGCTTTCAGTTAGTTATAAACATTTGTTGTTTGTTTAGTTACATTTAGCTTAGTGCCCTGTTTCTTCAGCCATCTGAGACCTTAGTACAAAGGGCTGTCTGCATACAGAGATCTCTTGCTAGCTCCATCTAACGCGCCAGGATCAATGATCAATGACAAAATGTCACCGTGATGATTCCTTCTAGTACATTTGCAATATTATGTTTATGTGGACTGGTACGGCGCTTTATTGTGTCGTTCTTTGACTCCGTGTACCGCCTTCGTGCTTGAATGTGGCTAAATAAAAAGAACCTCTTTGAAAGTGTATGAGGCGGCAACTTTCGGTCGTGCCAGCACATCGTATCATTCTACGGTTGCGGCTACATAACAAATCAACATCGGCATCCACGGAAATAGTGGAAATCATAAAGGCAGTTCTCTACATTTTGCGCCAACATCCTCAAGTGTGGATAGCAGTCAGTGACGCGAAATCGGCTCTGCAGCTATACTCATAGGTGTAATGAAATAAAGCTTCAACGAGTGTTAGCTCTTCAGACTGCCAAGCTACAAACACGGCAGCGGAAAAGAACGGCCACCATATGTCATTTCAGTGGATTCCCGGTCACTGTGGTCTACATTACAGCGAACTGGTCATGCCGAAGCGAAGAAGTCTCCAAAAGACCCAGAGCTATTGCTTACGATTCCATTTTCTAGAGCGGACGCCAACTGCCTTCTCACAAGTCGCATACAAAAAGCGACTACACTACAGCCACTACACGTGTTAAACGTGACTTCAGGAATGCGGCTGTCGTTACATTGCTCGACTGCTATTCGCATTACCGTCGACAGTCACCGTGAGATGAGCTCTGCCGTAGTTTTTTTTTTTTTTTTTTTTTTTTTTTTTTTTTTGCAACATTGCTACGATGTATATACGGTTGGTGAACAATTGGAGACAATGAGGCCTGTCGATTCAGCGAGCCCTACCAAACAACCCTATACGGTATGCGCTGATCAGCGCTGCCTGCAGTAATAAAAGACGTAGTTCACTAATAGCTCCTCGTCTGTGTGTTTTACATTTTTTAAAATATTTTCACTGAGTAAATATGTTTATATGACGCACGTAAGAAATTCGGCAGCGTGTTACACTCCTGCAACACGTGAACGCGAAAGCCTGCTGCACACGTGGTAATGCATAAAGTTATACGATCGGAGGGGTCAGACTTCTTGCAAGACATAACGAGCCGCAGTGTGAAGTGCTCCTCAACGACACATGCAAGCACCTTACACTACCTAAAGGTTCTTTCTTTCTTTCTTTCTTTCTTTCTTTCTTTCTTTCTTTCTTTCTTTCTTTCTTTCTTTCTTTCTTTCTTTCTTTCTTTCTTTCTTTCTTTCTTTCTTTCTTTCTTTCTTTCTTTCTTTCTTTCTTTCTTAATCAGCCATTGCACGTTTGCTTGCTTACGGCCGTATGATCCATTCCTGATGATTAGGTGTAACGTTGAATGCTTGATTCTTATGCATGCATGCATTGCACGCTTCCCTTTGCTGAGGGCTTGTAGCCTCTGAATTACGAGAGGGATGAGCCTTGGGGGGTATGAGCTATTGTTGATGGTAATAGTTTTTGCCCCATTGGACCGGACGACGCGTTTTTTGGGTATATGAGCAATTGCAATGAGCCACTTGAGGCTTTCGTCTTAATAAAATATTGGGAAGCTTCTAGAATGAACAGTTGAACTGTACGAAATACAAGTGGGCCTGGGTACTTCGCTTCTTACGGAGCTCCTTGATGCGAGCCCAGTTCAAGGTATAGCAAACCGGACGTCCGTCTGGTTAAACTGCCTTCCATTGTTTCTCTCTCTCTCTCTCTCTCTCACACACAGTCTCAATAGAAACGCTTTGCGTTGGTAGAGCCGATTAATTTCGTATGCTTTTCGTACTATTCCCCAAGGAAATGATACGGAAGGGATATGGAATTGTTACTGATTCCGTAAAGATTGCGTCAAAAATTATTTTACGGCATACTGAATCGGGGTTTTCGATGGGGCTGCACAGTGCTGAAATAGTGTTTAACACACGCTTGGCATTTCGTCATGGCGTTTGAGGCGTGCGAAAGATGATGGGCCAAGTAAGAAAGAGAAAGCGGATAAGTACATGCGGCTGTATTTTCGTACTTTCTGTCTTCAATATATTATTTAAGATCCCCAGACAGTAATTGCACATTACCGCCTAAATATGTTGTTTGCAATACTCTAACGGTGCTAATGAGCTGTAATAACTATATATTGGCAATAAAAAAAGGCCCCTTGGGTAATTCTGTTATTTTTTTCTGTTTTTTTTTTCACCATGCTATGCCAACATTACACAGGGAAGGTGCCAATGTAAACGTGTTTCACGCTTCGTTTGTTACGGCCAACTTCGCAAACTGCCCTATTCGGCGGGTAATTTCACGCCTCTCGTAATCACCACGTCCACAAGTATACGGATACGAACACGGTACGCTCGAACTTTAATTGGTGGTTGCGTGAAATGCCTATCCCGACTCACCTGCCACACGTATGGTATAGCCGTAGAGCTAAACGCCGCTTAGCTAAACCTTCGCGGAAAGGCCAACTTTGCGGCGCCGCTCAAGCTGAACAATTCTTACGGCAGAGACGCGGTGATCCAGTTAAGGGATCCGACGCAACGAGTCGCACAGTCTCCCGGCTGCCAAGCCAAGTGTACGTTAAGTTGACGACGTCGTCGCGCGCATAGCGTGGTTGCGCCGTGTTCTCACGCGAAATCCACTATGAATTATAAAAACGCAGTGTCCGGCATCACGCGGTGGAACCGAGCCCGCTATATAAGTGCGTATGTGTGTGTGTACCCGCTATTCGAGTGCCGAGCGGGTTGATCGCCGCGGAAGCCGTTGTGAAGGCGTCCCCCATGGCGCGTATAATCACAATAATTACGTCGCATACTAGGCGCAGTGCGGTGGCGTTCCGCTGCCGAGAGCATGTTATAGGCGCGTTCACACACACACACACACACGCACAGCTACACCGAGAAAAAGGTTTCGCGAGGCGTGGAAGACCCGGGGCGATTGCACCGCGACCCTCCCTCTTTCCCTCCCCTCGGCGCCCAAGACGCCGTTGCGGCGGTAGAGGCGCAAAGGAGCGGTAGCGCGTACGGGAGAGTCCGGCCGGCCGGCCGCAGGCGCGCACGGCGAAGAGACTACGACGGTGCGCTTACATTCAGTTGCGGCCATGCCGCGTGCGCGCGCTGGCAATCACTATCATTACCCATTAGGGCTCCTCGCGGCGAAGAAAGGAGAGACCCGAGGCAGGCGCGCGTGCGCTCTCGCGTGGGTTCGCTCGGCCGCGAAACCGCGCGCCGCCCGCCACGAAGCGGAGGAGTTGCCATACACGCTGCCCGGGGATGACCCCCATCCGCGTTATATAAATACAGTATACATGGAACAAGGTGTGAAAAGAAATAAAGAAAGGAGAACGATGTTTTTTTTTTTTTTATTCTCTTTCTCCGATATACGCGCTCAAAGTGGCTGATGTGTATACTCTCGGCGATGCTGGCAGGTGCTTTTTATACGACGATGAATCAATTTATTACTGCGAATCTACGGCGCCCCTTAAGTGGACGCATTTGGAATCTTGCAAGACGTTGCGCTTTGATGCGAATGCGTGCATATTCATTTAGGAAAAAACGCGCGGGGAGATTTAGAGGGACTAAGCAAACCTAATCTAACCTATGCCACTGCGGGACAAGACTAAGTGCAATACGAATGTTTGTCGCTCAGTTCGAGGGACATTCTTTTCGGATTGATACCTGAAAACCGGAGCCATCTCTCAGAATCTCACTGTAATGGACATGCCTTCTCTACTGCCGGACTTAATTCCACGAATGTGTAATGTATCCTAAAACAAATAATGACTACTTAATTAGTGTAACAGTACTAATTAACTATCTGATTGCCCATCGTGACTAGTCCTAACATCAATGTGCCATACTTCAAAGCAGTTCAATTGAAGATGTCGACTTGCGCTTGTCTCCCCCGCCCCCTCCCTCACGCACACACACACTCTACGAATTACTACGCGGCTTGGAGAAAGACTGCACGTTATCCCACTCCGTAAACGAGAGAGAAATGTATCCGATTCTGCGGCAAAGTTCGGATTGTCTTCCATCAAAAAGGCGGGAACCGGAGCTCTCATAAAACAGTCTGATCCAGTAACGTTTTTTTTTTTTTTCACCATTTTAACACGTGCACCACATTTTACAGGTGCTCACCACCTGAGGTGAACACGTGCACCGTGCGTTATATTTGCCTGCACGAAAAAAAGAATGCTTAATGGCCAGGTCTGACATGACAAATGGAACGCGGTATTGGCGTCGGTGCTGAAAGCGAACACATGTGGTAACAATGCTCACGCCTAAATGTCCCGCGACACTTCATTTGCATGCTATTGCAATGAACCCGACTCTTTTTCCGATCGTTGTTACTTACAGCTGTGCTCGGTTACCTCTTCAACTTTTTCGTGAATCCTCTCAGTTAACACAGATTGGTCATGCAGTACTGAAAGAATACGCTAACTATAAGCGGTCTTTTTACTTAGTTTATATATTGCTAACCCTATTCTGCATGGTTTGCTGTTTCATTCTCATAATGCAGACGCGGCCATCAACACTGTCGGACTTATTTCCACTAAGTTCTTTTACAAAATCCATATCAATCTGGCATTCTGAGCATTCCATACATGAAACGAAATACTACGAGGTAGATCGTGTCGCAGAATCTGATTTACTTCAGAATTATTTTACTTCGGATACACTTTACTTTTACGTTACCATCATTTCACACCAGGCGCTGTACTTACACATGTGATCGTTACATGCGTCTGGAGGCTGTATCCTCAATCTATAAACTTTGTGCGACATTTTCACCTTTGTTCACCTTCACAGTACAGCAAAGCAATGCGTGTCCCTCCACACGTCGACGTTACTCGTGCCCATATTGTAAAATCTCTCAAATTAACCACAGCATTTCCTACAAAAAGCACCAGAGATAACTCTGGCACTGCGACTCTTCGACAACCATGGGAATGATGGTTAGCACTCCAGTACACTCTAGTTAGTAGATGGATTTGTCTCATCTTCGTGCTTGTGGCTTTAAACGTTCTTGTGACGTCATTTATTACGCTTTATTTTTTTAAATTTTTCTGTGCACTCGTATTTTTCTAAAGATAACGAGACAATTAGTCTCTGCGCACACACGCCATAATTTTTGGACTGTTGAACTTATAACGTATTATTTTGTTGAAAGTGACCTAATTTGCGAGTCACGAAGCCGTTTGAAGCCGGGGCGACGTTTAGGCAAATCCATGTACAGCCGATCATTCCAATGCTAGCTAAACCGTCATACTTGGAGCTGCCGTAGACACTGTTACATTTAGTATATTTTTTGACCAACTATGCGACGGGTAAGTAACCCTTACGCGAAGTATGGCCGCTTGCGAATGCTTTATCGTCACTTCCGCTTCCGCTGAATTTCACCAACTGACACGCACTTAAAATGATGGCCCCGAAAGTGGTCGATGGAAAGAATAAGGATAAGCCGGCCTGGGCTTTCCACGCATACACAGGTGTTCAGCAGCGAAGTGCACGCCGCTTTCATCAACACTTGAGTGACTCCTAAATGAGCGCCGCGTTTGGATCTGCCATTCACGTTAATACGCAGAGTTTTTCTGCATCAGAAATTAAACGCTGCGACGTGTGTCCCGCATTTGCGTAGAGCCGTGGAATGCAAGTGGATGTTGATCGTGCTCTCCGTCGCGGCAGCCTTATCTTTATTATTATTCTCTATATATCATCACTTTTGAAGTGACAATAGCTTTCTTTGGTTCTTTCGGCCGTTTTCGTAGTTTGTCGGTGGTTGGACTCGGAAAGGAAAACGCCCGCTCTCCCTCGTTTGCTCGTTCGTTCGTGCTGGCTTTTCGGTTACGCAGACAATCTTCATTGATGGTTTCTGCACAATGTTTTTTTTTTTTTTGCATTTTTGTTATCTACCGTGGTGGTTTAGCAGTTATGGAGTTGTGCTGCCAAGTATACGAGGTCGCGGGATCAAATACCGGCCACGGCGGCCGCATCTCGATGGGGGGCGAAATGTACAACGCCCGTGTACCGCAACAATCGGAATGGTGGTCAGTACTCTAGTACACTCTAGTTAGTACATGAATTTGTCTGATCTTCGTGTTATATTATATTCACGTTGAAGAACCCCAGGTGGTCGAAATTAATCCGGAGTGCCCTCCCCCCTTCCCCCTACGGTGTGCCTCTTAATTATATCGTGGTTTTGACACGTAAAACCCGGAGCTTATTTAATTTAATTTATTTGTTTTTATTGATTAACTAAATCATTGCTGTATAGCCGAGATAATGGATGTATAGGCGATTGCGTTATACTTTCTACTTTAAACTCTACAGCACCCCGTTTATATCAGAACAAAACGCACTACGCATACACATATACAGCAGCGTCATCCGGTTATCCTCGACGCGAAGCAAATGTGCTGGCTCGACCGTGGTTATGCGTTGCTTTGACCAGTGATACTTCCTTCATGCATCGAAATGGCGAGCCATGTCACGCCTGTCGTTGCAATGAAACCACAATGCGCATTTTATGCGACTGGGGATCTTATAGTGGTCAGACTCTCGCTTGCCATTTTCTCTATAATTTACTGTTGTCAATTGGACTCAATTATGGTTCACATTCCTGTCTTTTATTTAACTTATTTCTCAGTGAAAGAGAATGATTTTGTAAAAGATAGCTTAAGGAGTATGCGATGTGTCAATTCAGCTGACGTCGAGCTGTGTAATGTGTCTCTCATTGCGTGCACAGCACATCAAAGTTTTGAAGACATCAGGACGATGCTTATCAGTCACTAATCTGAGTCTTGGAGAACTTGAGGACACGGCACGAGAACGATTAGACTACTTGTCCTCGTCTTTAGGGAGATGTCGCGTAGGCCAAAGTGGAGCTTTGGCCTACCCAGAAGGTAACCCGGGTTCAGTATGGTATGTTGCTATGATACTGCACTCTTATATAGTTGATGTGACTGGCAGACACCCATGTTTTGAGTACTCCACTGGCTGCATTGCTAGGTTTCGAGAGCCTCCACAACACGATTACGACGGATATATAGAGTAGAACCTATTGCGATCTGCGTCCTGCAAAACAAAAACAAAACAAAAAAAGGACGAAAAGATTGATGCATATGCATCAAGCGATGGCGCGCGAGCTTTGTTCGCGCCCCGCTATCGAGTATTTGCTAAACAAGAGCTCTTAATATGCACCTCCATGCATATGCGCGCCCTGCTTAGTTACTGACGGTGACTGTGCATAGCTAGTGCACGAGCACCACAACAGCGTAATTAATTCGCTTCCATCGATTCCTCGCAAGGGGTCCATGAAGGAAACGACCACGCCGCAAAGTGTGAAACGCGTGATCGAGTCATCTATTCACAGTGTTATTATACACAGCACGAAAAATAAAGCTGTCATGCGCACCTATAGACTTCATGTGCCCACCATACAGGAGGAAGAAGCGCTGCCGCGCTTCTTCCTCCTGTATACTTCGTTCCCACAGTATGCGATCGTGGATCCGTGCGCGCATATATAGAGCGCCTTGCGGCGGCGCTCGGATGTATCCATGACATCTACACAGTTTACACACACCGCGATGCAGCGAGTGTGTGGGGGCGTGTGCTTGGGCATCCACGGAGCGCGCCCTAGAGACGCGATGCGTTCATGTAGTATGTATGCGTACACACGCATGTCCAGGAGGGCCTGCCCGCAGTCCACTCCCGCCTACCCTCGAGCGGCGTCCACATAGTAGTGGTGGTGGCAGAGGCATGCATGCATGCTTGGCGCCGGACCCGCCTCCGGCCATAAAGCCTTCAGCACCCCCGATGCGTATCATTCCGCGCCGCGGAGGCGCGTCGGCGGAGGCAGCTGCAGCCCACGGTACCACCATCGCACCAACATGCGCAGGGCCGGGGAGCGCTTCGCTGTTATAGAACGGGCTCTCTTCCTTTTGTGTTTCTTTCTGCTTTCATTGCCCTGCCGTTCTTCATTTCTCTTATTCCCGGCCCCGGCCGTTCCGCCGCCGCCGTGGCCGTCTACGCAGTCCGCGCGGTGCGCGCGCGTGTTGGCGGGGGCTTCGCCGGCCGTTTGACCCTACTGACCCGCGCAGCGTGCTGCTGTAGCGCGCTTGCACACGGTGCGGCGCATGCGCGGAACTCCAACACCGCCACGCGGCCATCGTTCGGTTCTCGGGAGCATCCCTCGAAAACTCACCCCCCCCCCCTCCCTGTCTCGTACACGCGCAATTTCTTCGTATTTTCAATTTGTTTGTATGCTTTTAGTGCGCACTCCGTGTGTGAAGCGCATGTGCGTGTGTTTCTGCGCGCGCAGTGCGGATATCCAGGGTACAAACGCACACACACACACACGTACTGCCACGGCCGCCATCGAGTGAGCGAGCGAGCCGGCCGGCCGGCCAAGCTAGCCCGCCAACCGTCAGGCCGTAATTACAGGCTGCGTTCTCGTGTGACCGATAACCGAAGCTTTTTCCACCTCCCCCCACTCGGGCCGTCTTGAAATTTTATTTATTAGCGCGCCGCCTTGTTTCGGCGATGGCCAGGGAGGCATCGCGTTGCAGCCCCGAAATCCTCAAGACTGCTGCAGCGGCGGCTGCCTTGCCTCGTAGCTGCTGGCAGCCGCGTTGTATATACCAGCGCATGCCCCGGCCCCCATCGGCCAATTCGGCTTCATCTATGTACAAGATCGCCCCGGCCCTCCTCTTCTCCGGCGTGCCGCGCCACATAGCACCCCCTCCCCGTTGCCCCGGCTGCCGCTGACGCTGCTCTCACTTCTGCGTACACGAAAAACGCACGAACGCACAAACTTCCTACGTACACTTCTTGCTCCCCCACCCCTCCTTCCACACCGGTCTTCCCCTCATCGAACACACATCTAAGCCTCCCAGCCCGACTCTTCTTATCGTTACTTCTTCACCATCGGCCCGTCTTTGCACTGAACTCACCGGGAGACGTACCACACCATACTCTCGCCCTCCGCGCCGCTTTTCGGTCCGAGGTCTCTGGGCCCCGATCGCGGCTCTTCGAGTTGTCGATGCCAGTGGCGCGCGCGGTAGTTCGACTTAGTGGGAAAGCACGTCTCTTCGAATGACTCTCCCATTTTTTTTCTTGCCGACGCGTCCTTCCAATTGATCAGTCCCATTCCCGTAGCTTATTCTGCAGGGGCGCCCGCTATTAGAGCCACTTGTGTCTACCCGCTCCTTCTCTCCTCGCTCGTTAATCATCGCGTGTACAGGCTTCTTCGGCGTGCGCGCGCGTAGACGCACACATCATGCGCGCGCATACACGTGCACAAACACACACTCGCGCTAGGGAGCCCCGGTTACACATGCCCGACAATTCGCAGTCCAGTCTGATCTGGAAATAAGCCTCGAGTGTCTGCGTCTAAGTGCACGCGCACTTAGCGTATATGCGGAGCCACCCAAAACCCAGTTCGTGGTCTGCGTGTCGTAGAAAAACGACAGTCGACCTGGAGGAATGCCACTGGGCGAGATGATGAAGCGAGGGTGGTTTCGCTTTTCAGGTAACGACCCGGATACCTCGGACAACAGGTGGGGGCTCCTTCGTACCGCTAAGGCCGGAGAAAGAGGGTCCCATGACCACGCCGTAAAGAAGTTGAGTGTCTGGTACGATGACTACTCTTTTTCGCTTCTCACCTTTAACGTTAGGGCTGCTTCGGTTTCCATCTTGCCTCAAGCCGTGTTCCCTTCCTTGACGTCACGGCTGCTTTCTATTTACAGAACAATGTACACAGCTGTAAAGCGATCCCTCTACTTTGTTTTGCTTTTTTCAAAAGTTAGCACCTTACTCATTAGTCAAACACATTAGTCCTTTATTAAGCAGCGGACAAATTTCGCTGCCCTGCAGTGAGGGGAGGGGGCGCTACTGTTGCTACCTCGAATGTGGCTCTAGACTTACGCGTTTGAGCACGTGACACAACTATCGGGAATCGCAGATGATTACATACCCCTTTCACAGCCATCCCGTGGGCGCCGCCATGTTTGATCAAGTGGTGATGCGTCCATTCCTTGCCTTAGCGTGTTTACAATGGATGTGCAAGACATCTGTGCTGCTCAGAAAAGATCTCTTACCGCGGGTATCGTAGACGGTGACTGGGTAGACCACACGAAGATTTGGCCGCAGCTTCAAAGAAGATGTAAGCGATTTCGGAGCTCATTACGCCTTATCCAAACAGCAGGAGCAGCGTATACGGTGCTTGTACTAGAAGCGGCGCTAAAATCTATTCCAAGCTGTCCAAAATTTTCAATTATGAATAAAATCAGGATCAGTGCGTTTTGAGCTTTGTTCTTTATTTGGAAACCAATTCGAAACAACGGCTCGTCATGTTTCTGACTCAGTAGCATTTCTCGGTGCGGTCACTATCGAATTGTTTATTTTCTGCCTAATCGCTCGCGGGTGTGCTCAGTTGCGATATATTTGTTTTTGCTGCGCGCAAGGTTTGGAACGTATATGTTCTGTACTTAATAATAGCGTGTAACAAAGACGTATTATCGCTAGTCACTCGCTTACACAGTGGACCGTCATGAAACGTTTAGCTTCGAACATTCGTATGCTGTCGCTGCAGTCGCCGTCATTCATGATTCGGTGCATTGATTGAACAGTACGCCCATTCACTTATTTCTGATATGTTGGTGATAGAGTGGGCCTAAGTTTGCGTGTGACGTGGGGTGGATGCGTGTAGATAACGTGCGAGTAACTTACTATTCCAGAAAGCGGCGCTAGTTCCATTTGTCACTTTGTAACGAGCAGTACTCATTCTTGAGGACGTACTGCGGAGTTGAAATCCGTTCTTTGGGGGTTAGCGATACAACGCTGCCGGATGACTGACTCTTTTTTTCAATTATTATTCTTGAGGAAAGCTGTGCATCGCGAAGGGCCGGCAACACAGCCAGTCCTTATGTAGCAGCGGTCCGTGAACTTGGTTAAACAGATTCATTCGATTCCTTAACATGCCCGTCACAATTTTTCCAGCCAACTACTGCATACGTGTCCCCTACACCTCAGTGCGTTAGCGAACACCTAGTTGCATTTCCGACAGCTGATCGCACAGTAGCAAGGCAGAAGTGGTAATGGCTTAGTATTTGGGCGCTTTTGCTGAGGCAACGTGCAGCGCGCTGCCGAAAGCTCCATCTCGTTCCTCTAGCGCAAACTGCTCCGCAAAAGGGGTCTATAACATCGCCACCTTCAAAAGATTCTTTCAAACAATGACTCCGTTCGAGAGATTGAAGTTAAAACTGCAGGTTTTAATTTCCCGAAACTACACAGAATGGGCAATGAGGGACTCCGTATACGGAGTGAGGATCTTTCAGCTTTACGGAAGTTTAAAAATAGCCTGTGGCAGATAGCATTATTCTCGTCCTTGAGATGGATTATTCGAAGGGCAGACATTACTTGCGTGAAAAATCGATATACATATTCAAATATTTAACAAAAATTCACTATTTAACTGTTCGATTAATTACTTTATGACCATATTGCAATTTACGAATTGTTGCCGGCGAGTGTGCAAGACGCATACATCTGAAATGTATTTCCAGGATGGCACCAGTTTCGAGATATAATTGTCCAAAGTGTGGGACGAAGTTCATGGGCATTCCATCATACTTTTGTGCTTCATTGCATAAAATGACGTTTTGCCAAAAAGCAAGTGTAACGACAGTGCATCTTTACGGCGATTTTTATGGCGCATATCTCCAAACTGGTGCCATTCCGTAAATTCATTCCAAGTGGCCGGATACGCCTTGCAAGCTCACCGGCTAAAATTCTTAAAATGCAATATATGTGGCGTAAAGTAATCAATGAAGAAGTCGAACATGTGCTTCGGTTTCTCGTGCAAGCAATGTCCACCTCTGTGAATAATTCAGCATAAGGACTAGAATTACGTTATATGAAACATGCGATATTTGAAAATTCCGTCAAACTTAAAGAAGATCACTCCGTATATAGGGGAAAGCTTGTGGCATAATTTTGACCGCCTGGGGTTCTTTAACGTGCACCCAGATCGAAGCACACGAGTGTTTTCTTCTTCTTTTTTTTTTTTCGCATTTCGCCTCCATCAAAATGCGGCTGCCACGGCCGGGATCGAACTCGCAACCTCGAGCTCTGCAGTGCATGCAGCGAGCCATGCACCACGCGCGGAGGGTGCATTCAATTAACTTGAGCAGTGCGTCTAATGTGTCCTATATATATATATATATATATATATATATATATATATATATATATATATATATATATATATATTCATAACAGCGGCTGGAATAACGAAACATTATTTTATTTGCTCATGTTATTTAGAATTATTACACTGAATTGCGTTCAATTAACCAACTAACGTTTGAATCGCGACGACTTTTTGAACGGATTATTCGGTATAGAAGGCGCTTGCAAGAGCCAAGTGGCCACGCGTAAAATTCTGCGTGCCGTTGTTGACTAGTGGTTCTCGCCGTTCAAGTATATTTAACCCACGTTTCAGGATAGCAGAGGAATAAACTTTATTTGTCCAACGGTTATGGCTGTTGGTGCCCGGGGCGATGGACCCACGTTTCAGAGTCGCGCCTGTTGTTTGTTTAATAACTATAGAGAAATGGGAAGGTATCCACACTACGCCACGGAAGACTATCCCAAGAGACAGTTAAGTATAGTTGACGCTATGCACCTGTCTCCGTACAACATGCTCACGCACCACAGAGACACAAATGTCCTAGATGTTATGGTTGAGTTGTGATCTGTATTTTACCTTGAGTTTCCACTCGATCCCCGTTTTCTTTTTCTTAATATTTGAAATGTTTTAACCGCAGTACCCTTGACAATCATTTATGCCTTCTTGTTGCCTTTATTAATATATGCGGCTACAGAAGCAGTTATGCGGAGGACACACTGTGAAACAAAATTGCGCACTTTGACGGTATAATAATGAGCAATTTGGGCAAAATGAGCTCGCACCATACTCTGGACACGGGATATAGACGGTCATTTTCTTCTATGACACATTGATTCCTTTTAAGTGCCCGACTTTTCCCGTCTTGCCACTGGGCATAACAGAGTGGAAGAGTTAAATAACAGGAGGAGGGGAAAGGAGGTTTATGGCAGGTTACTGCGTGAGTATATTCTGCAGGAGCGATTCGCAAAGCTTGGTATACAGTGTTCCTTTTCAGGTTTCTCGTCCCAGTTAGATGTTGAAAGCAATATTCTACAGTATACAATCGTCTCGTAAAACTCATCCCGACTTCTTTTACATGTCCGTTCTTAACACGCGTCGGTTGCGTGTGAGTACAGCAGAACAGGCAAACATACAGCGCAGGGTGCCTGTAGAATATACAGTGTGTGAAGTTCGGCTTTCCATGCACGCACGCCAAAAGAAACGCGTGCTAAAGCGTAATCACAAGAAAAACAGGTGCGGTAACAGCTATGCAGACAGAAGTTCTCATAGGTATGTTTATAATAGCACGTACGAGCGCGGTGTTTGTTGTGAGCAGGCGCAAGGGTGAAGAAGCGGGAGGGTGGCATGCAGAAAACAATTTGCTGCGGCCTCGGTAAAAGCGAAGACGACGCAGAAATAACGAGCGCCTTGGGCGAGCAAAAACACATCGGCAAGGGGCTGCAGCTTTTGCGCCACGGTTGGTGGGCGTGCACACTCAGTGGAGGAGACGTGCCCGAGGTGATGGTAGCATCGCCCCTTCCCCTCATCTTCCGCTTCCTCTTCCTCTCCCCTACAAACAACACTGCGCCTTTACAGTGTTCGCGAGCGGGCCGTAAGCATGCTGCCTGCCGCCTAACCGTTCGCGAGTAGCAGCGGAAATTTCGGAAAATTGCTCTCCGCGAGCTCATTTCTCTTCCTGCTTGTTGAACGTCAGCCCGCAGGAGGCATTCCACGCACTCTCAGGAGGCCTACGTTGTCGTCTTCGTTAATTGGCTGTTTTGTACACTATGGAGGATGGATTTTAGGCGTTTTATGCTGGAAAGCACGCATATACGACGAGGCGAACAAGCTCGTGCTGCGCTTGCGTGATTCGAGATTTAAAAGAAAATTGAGTGAATATAGCTAACAACGTTGCTTATGGCCGAGTCGATAGCTTACCCGAGTTTTTAAGACTTGCTGTGTTTGAAATCGAGTGAAGCAGTCAGATTCGCGGCCTTGGAGGGCAGGGTAATCTGTTCTGCTGGTTGCTATAGTAACATTCATTAGGTATGGACATTCCCATACCAAATACATGAGAACACGTTTAAGTTTTTTACGAGGCAGCCGCTGGATGAGCTCTTGATTGCATCGAAGAGAGAAATAGAGATAAAAGATTCAGTTCCAGTGAAGCAGAATTTTAACCTTCATCTTTACGGACGCTGGAGAATTGTCGAAAAATGCGCACTTTGTAGGGCAGGGTTATTTATTTGTGTCTTACTAACTTGCATAAAAATGTTTCCTGCTTTTATCAGAAAGAGAACGCAGCGAATAAATCTGGAAGAGAGATGCTTAAACATTGTAGCTATACAGTAAGAATATATCGCATACGAAAAAAAGTACGCCTGCGGTAATGTTTTATAGAGCGCATTCCTTGGTGCCGGCAGCCTGCGACGCGTTGTACGTTCGAACACGGCGCCGTTTACTGCCCTTGGAAAACTCCCGTCTATAGAACAAAGAGTGGCACATACAGGCTAAATTTTATGCACTTTAACATTTTCACGATGAAAAAGAATAAAAGATTCATAGATACTTTCTAATGAAGCCATATAATTATAATTTCATTACGTTTCGCAACATTGATCTCTGATTTATTCTCGAAACTTCGGCTCTACGCTCTAAGCACGATAACATTTATAAAGGTTATCTTTATTTTCACATTTTCACATTTATTATTGTCTCCTATATGATCATCTTCTACAACTATTATCTCCACATTTTCATAAGTAAGCACCCCTTTTTGCTGTAAAGAATGGTAGTTTGCCTCGCGAAGTAATGCTGACATAACGCATTTCTCGGTCCTCGATTGTCATTAGATTTCAAATTATGTGTCTAGTAACTCTATGAGTGGTCTAGTGATTTAAGCTATCTATAGGCAGGATGATGCAACGACTCTATGCAGAAGATGAAGGAAAAAGCAAATTTTCACCCTCTCTTCATTGTTCCAGTTTCAATATCTAGAGCTTGTATAGTACATCCTATTGGCGCTGCATGGTCTATCGTATAGTCGGGTTCTTGTCTGTCATACCTATTATAGAAAATGGCTTGTTTCTCCCAAATCCTTAGCCTGAACAGTTAGTTCTACAAAAAAAAAAAAAAATAACGGAAATCTAATAAAGCAAGCGAAGTGAAAAGTAAACGAAGAACTTGCTCTAGTTCAATAGGAAAAGGGGTACATATACATATATAAGGCATGCGTTGCTGGCGGGTGAGTTTCCCCAAATTCTCAGTGTCTTCCTGCTCAAATGCGTCCAGCTGCTAAAATAATGTGAAGTTCGCTCAGCCGGACACCCTTCGCCACGTGGTAAGGGGTGTTCTAACCTTGCAGAACCAAACGATCAAGAAAATGAAGGCGGAGAACGAGGAACCGAAGACAGAGGGTACGGTGGCTAGATGGGTAGGTGTGCCGACCGGCGCGTCTGGAGCGTAGTTCACCGCTTCTCCGCGTCATGACGCAAAATTGGCGCTGCGGTCAGTAGAACGGTTCCGCAGCGCGCGTCGTCTGCTACAGGGTGCTGGCGGCGAGCAAATAAATAAATAAATAAATAAATAAATAAATAAATAAATAAATAAATAAATAAATAAATAAATAAATAAATAAATAAATAAATAAATAAATAAATAAATAAATAAATAAATAAATAAATAATAAATAAATAAATAAATAATAAATAAATAATAAATAAATAAATAAATAAATAAATAAATAAATAAATAAATAAATAAATAAATAAATAAATAAATAAATAAATAAATAAATAAATAAATAAATAAATAAATAAATAATAAATAAATAAAGCCCGTATTGGAATAGTTGTATGTCGTCTGTTCGTGACAGTTTCAAAGGTGAAGAACTCCGTGTCTCTCGTACTGTTTGCAAGTTCCTAAACGATGTGGAATGTTCCAGGTCAGAAAAATGACTGGCGAGATTAGCGGCGGCATTGCTCCACCAAACAAGACCACCAAGGAGACTTTCTGCTTCGCTCCGAACTGCAAGTCGGGCTTCAGGCTCTAAATTTGTGAGAAAGACAGCGGAAATGTTCCGCTCTCTGACAGCGGCAATGTTCGCCCCGGGTTGCTCAGTAGCTTGCTCAGTATCGGCGACGTTAATGAGCAAGCCGTACATCGAAACGCGTACGTCGATGAGCTCCTCGACATTGGAAATTTGCAAGCCGCACATGAGGTGCTCAGCGCCTGCGACATCGAGCACGGCTGCGTTGCTACAGGGAAAAGAAAAGTGACTCTAGGCTTATATTCTATTTAGCAGAAGTTCCTGCAAAGAACCAAGTGCTGCGATTGCTCAGGCCTGGGACATTACTGAATTCAACAGAATGAGCAGGTCAGGGCTGTTGCTCCCTTCTGAAGCACTAAAAAAACTAATAGCATCACTCGAAGAAGCTTTCACGCTGTGCTTCAGTTTAAATCCTCCGAATTTGATCGGCTGTGAGCGGCACAAGAAAAAGCTCACAAACGATGTTGCGAAGTTATTTCAATTACACGCCTTTACTTTCTTGTCACGGGCAAGAACATGGCGCGCGAAAGCAACAGGGAGAAGAGGAATCACCTGAAGCGGATGCGTGTGCTGTGAATAATGTTATGATGTGGTGGACCAACGTTGCGACCTTGCTGGCGCTAGGCTATTTGTGTTGGTGCGTGTGCTGACTCAAGTTATGAGAGCGCTTCTTGTATTTCAAATATATTCATAAATCTAGCCCACGACGTATTGCTTTATTTTATTGCAACCAAACAGTGAACCATATGTACTTACCAACACAATTCGTCTCGTAACAATTTAAATACCGTAACTGAGGCAGCAATAAACACAATAGCTGGATTTCTCCAAACTGAAACATTAGAACGCACTAGATATCACGTAAACACGTTTCCATATATCGTATAAAACCACTGCAGTATTGTTTTATGCATGGAAAAAAATGCATCTACGTATTTAATGCAATGGCTGGAGCGCCGCGTTTGTACCAATAAATGTAACCAATCGCCAAGCTAGAAAATTGACTTCAGCATATCGTGTCTTCTGACTGGACGACAGTAACAAATTCCCCATTCTGGCTTTGCCTACACTGCTCAAAACGGCATTGTATAACGCGTACTTCGAAGCTAGAGCAGAGGCAGCGATACTATCAAACACACTGCTCGTCTATACAGCGCAGCCGATGTTGCGCGCAGCTCAGCCGTTATACTGTCCGCAGCGCCACTTCTGCGTCATGATGCGGAGAAGTGGGGAACTACGCTCGGTCGGCACACCTACTCATCTAGCCACCGTAACAGAGGCACAGATGAAGAGCTGCAAGAATCGTAGGAGGCCATGCTCGGGGCCCCAGACTTGAAGGACCACCGCAAGCTGTGAACCAGGCCAGCGAAGCAGCAAATGCCAATGCCTACCTGGACTGAGGAGGCCGCCGACCTTGGATGAAGAAAGAAGCACTAGTTTTTTCTCACTGATTCAGATTATTAAAAATTCATTCTCTCAATCTCTCTCTCTTTCAGCTGCTATGACATTTCTTTTCTTCTGAGTAACTATATCGAACTTACTAGGGGAACGTGCAACACCTGTAGGTATAGTTTTTGAACGAACACCCGCTCCTGGGAAGGGGTGGCGATAACGCGAAACCGCACGTGCACACCTTCTGTGCACGTGCGACATAAGTAGATGGAAATATGCGCAAAGCCAGGGTAATGGGTGTCTCTCGAATAGCACCGTGACTAAAATATGCCAAGTTGGGACAGGTTGCAAACAGCGAGAGAGATAGAGAGAAGAGCGAGTGATAAAGATGTCAGTGCAAATTACGGGCGTCATCACGTGGCACCTGTCGCTATGCAACACTGGAGCTAGCTTAAATTTTGACGGATCGCGATGCGAGGAGGGGAACACAAAAGGAGGACGAGTCGACGGGTATGAGGACTTCCGGAAAGAAGCCAAGGATGATGACTCTCTTTGCCCACACGCGTGACGCGCACGGCTTGGGGTCAAGGACAGAGCCCTGATCAACGTAAATGCAGGGACGGCTACTGCAGCTTAATCGGTGCGTGCGTGAATTTCATAGCCGTGTAACGAGAGATGCGAGCTGTTCATAATGAAATTTTTACGCGCTCCCATATCTCACGTGAGATATACTACCGACGTGTACGCGTAGCCGCCACTTCCCACGGTGCCATTTTTTTTTAAATTTATCTGCAGGCTTATTCGCGGTTTGATGTCACGGCTCTGCCAATGCAACTTTGGAATTATTTACGAACTTAAGAATGACAGTGGTGCATGAAAGCATTAGGATAAACATTTTCCTTAACAAACAAGAAACCAAAAAGTGTAACTAATGAAAAGGAATATTCGAATGTATAACTGGAAATATCGAGCTCACGTGTTTGTCATTAAGATAGCAGCACAAGTAAAGAAGGCCAAGTGCCCATCGGCATAAAATAAATGTAAGGGAAGAAATAAAAATTATGCAGATCACACGATCTGTGGGAATCGAAGTTATGGTACGCATTTTGCAGGTTATGGCTAAGGCTACGGCGTCAACCCTGCGGTGGTTTGCGTCGACCAGCTCTTTGACTCTCTCGATGAGTTCGAGCAGGCGTTTATTGTAGATCTCGGACATGCTGATGAGGAGAAAGAGCGTGGGCTTGTCTATAGCTGCTCTATCACTGCGAACACGTTCCTCTTTCTTCGCGCCCAGTAGTAACATTGTAGTGCACCATCCTCAAGCTGCTCAAGTAAACCCGTTGAGCAAAGCAAAGTCCGATTTGACGCATTTTTTTACGAATCTGCGGCTCTTTAAGAGCTTCTTTGTTAGCGTAAAAAGCCGAGGTCGTCGATCCGTGTCGCTGTAATGACGCTGACATGCCGGAGTTCGGTGCTGCGTTGTCGTAGTCAGAATCCATGTGCAGCACGAAAGAGCAGGCCTCGGTGGTTCATTAAACGGCCTGGAAAATACGAGAAGGGCCGTGAAAGTTCGGTGCGAGCGTGGGGAGGAAGGAGGAGGTGGCGCGTTGCTGTCCGGCGATTGGAAATCAATGCTCGTGGGAAACTTCCTTTTGAGAGAGAATAAACATCTTTATTGAGAGATTATTTTAAGAGTTGTCTTCGGGGTGGCCTCCCCTTTCCAGGAAACCATAGGCTTTTGCCGCGCCCTCGGCCCTCGCTACCAGCTGGCGCTAGCTTGCGGGGGGGGGGGGGGGGGGAGCTGGCTAGGGCACTTTCCCAAAGCTCAGGTGTGTGGTATGGATTGGGTGATTCTCCAAGGGGTGATTCTGTACAGCCCCCTACCATGTGGTAGAGGGTGCCCTGTGCTCCACAAAAGTGGCAAAGTGGAGAGGACATGTAGGGGTTTGAGTGGTAGTTTCTAGATGGGTGGGGGAAGGTGTTGGTTTGCAGTGCTCTAAGAATGCGGTCATTACCTTTGATTAGCTTTTTATGCGGGGTCGGAAATATTCTTCGTTGCAACCCATAGTGCATAGTGATTTCCTGATAAGAGACTAGAGGGTGCGGTCGCCAGGGCTTCTCCGTTGTGCTACAGGGGCTCGGTTAGTGAAACCTCGAGCGTTGAGATGCGCCATCTCGTTGCCGGGGATGTCATGATGCGTTGGCGCCCACACGATCTTTACTCGTCTCTTGGGTCCCTCTGGAGTATTCGCCAGGAGGTTCGGTGAATTCTGCATCGCTGTTCGTACGGAGGGAACCACCACTCGGTGTTCCGCAGCTGAGATGCCCGAATCTTCCTACGCGCGCCGCCTGGCTCGAGCGTAGGGTACCGTAGGGTACCGCGACGGTATCGCGAACACGAGCCTATACCCAGCGGCTCAAGTTGGTAGGCGCCGCCAGCGCCGCGGAGTAGGAGGACGGACGGACGGACACAAAGCGCCCGAAGTTCGAAAAGAATGCTTCGCATTAATAATAAGATTCAAGCACAAAGGCACGGCAATATCTCGAAAAGATGTTAATTGTAGTATACAAAACAAAATGAACATTGGTATGTCGAAAAGGGTGCCAATATTAGCCCAGAGCAAAAGAGTCTTGGAATAAGGTCGCTAAGTATTTGGAGGAAATCTTCATAACACATTCGAAAAAGTGACGGATATTACACGCCGTCGTAAATTATTCCACAATAAAACGACAGGGAATAATGATGATTTGATCCCACGGCCATTGTGAGCTCGTTGAAGTAAACTTGAGTTCGGCGCAGATAGGGATGTATTGTGACGCAGGAGGTGCGCTATTTCCATT
Source organism: Dermacentor silvarum (assembly GCF_013339745.2). Taxonomy (NCBI): domain Eukaryota; kingdom Metazoa; phylum Arthropoda; class Arachnida; order Ixodida; family Ixodidae; genus Dermacentor; species Dermacentor silvarum. Next base: position 215,500,867 of record NC_051155.1, on the reverse strand, counting down.
ATCACAAACAGATCTGCTTCTTTAGTATCCTTTAGAAGAGATAATCGCTTATGAAACGAGCTTTATATTGGTTATGCAGTACAGGTTATGCAGCGTTACAGCCTGCCATTCTATGGTTGCCCATTTCCTGGCAAGGCGTTTGTTAAAGCTTGAAAGGCACTTTGACACACGAAGATAACAAATCACATGTCAAGCCCTTCGTTCTCCTGGGAGTCAATGCTCGTTATTTAGCTGTTTAACGAGTTTAAGTTTCAAATGGTGCTGTTGCAGTACACTGCACCAATGGCAATGAATAAATATGAGTACTTAATTCGCCATGTGCATGTCCTGACCTTCTTCTTTATTAGAAGTTAAACATGGTGCCGGCTATACCAAAATTTTACCCAGGGAAAAGAACAAAAACAAAAGGAGATATTGAACTTGTCCTATTTATCGATAACGGAATAAGTCTGCAACGAAATGTGTATAACAAAATATGAGACCAACTAACAGGGCAATTGACCTGACCCGTGCATTGCAGCATCTCTACCGTTTCCAGCAATCTAGGCCATGATTTGAGATCTCAGTGTCTGAGCAGAAAAGCTTTCCGTACGTCGGAGTGCTATCACAGTAAATCGCGCTCTGTGGCCGGGGCGACGCTATACGACAAACTGAACAAATCGATGGCCCTTAACGTCCCTTCCCCCCCATTCGCGTCAATGCACCGTATATCGCGGCAGTACATATACTTGTGTGTTGCTACATCTGTGCGCAGCGCAGATTTATTTGCATCTGCAAATGGACGCCCACTAGCACCACTCTCAACTTGCTACGCCCAAGTGCTGTGGGTAGGTATTTACCAACGTGATGTGTAGAAGTACAGGACGTATACTACGATAAATGGTCACACGAATAGGGAGTATAACCACCGCAAACAACATACTACGTGCATCGCGCGGTTTTTGTTGCATCAGTTTCCAATGGGGACTGTGTTTCGCGAACGTGAGTGCAACGGCTCGTTATATGGGTGCGCCTCGGTGAGCGATCGAGGCGCCCAGGGCTGCGATTTTGTAGAGATGTCTTTTCCGATGCTATTGCTTCCCGCGCTTTTCGCGCTTCGTCAGTGGTCAGAAGAACGCTCCGCCTGCGCTTCTTTGCTTTATATATAGGATGAGCCGGCCGTACGTCAACGGTGGTTGATAAGGGTGGCATAGAATCAAGCGGAACGCATTGCTATACAAGATCGTCGCCCAGATTGAGCCCGAATGCACCTATGTGTTATGTATTACGAGACATGTGTAATATATAGAGACAGCACCGGTATCTTCAATCTTGCACGGAGCACCAATACGAGACTGAAAACATGAAGAAGTTAATTTTTCACCCCTTGAATGGCAACCATTATGTCTGAGGAGAGGGTTGTATAGGTCCAAGTACAGGGCTGGTTGCTTGGTTTTGTCGTATCAGAGGTACACCTAAGCTACGATGAACGTCGTATATTGTATATGGAAGGCTTTACGGTTTTCCTGACCGTGAGCAATTTTTTTGCTAATGCGCATAAAAAATCTTGCTAAACGTACACAGGAATTTCTGTATTCCACCTACGTGGAAATGCTGCCACAACTGCCATGCTGCCCAGGGTGGTGCGTTCAGCATATGTTCACCGTAGCACCTAAGCCACTGAAGTAATTGTCAACTCGGTATTTTTTTCTGTCGGATTATACATGGGAATCATTTTAAAGTTTTCCAGAATTTTTAAACATCGCCTGTGGCATATAGTGTAATTTTTGTCCTTGAGCTGGATTATTCGTAGAGGCGGATATTACTAGCACGAGAAATTGAAACACATATACAACTAATTAAAATATATTTAGTAATTAACTTCTCAATTAATTACTTTACAGCAGATGTTGTAATTTACGAATTGTTGCCGGTGAGTTTGCAAGACGTATCCACTTGAAATTAATTTCTAGGATGGCGCCAGTTTCGAGTTATTACTGCCCAAAGTGTGGGACGAAATACATAGGTGTTCCAGTTACTTTTGTGCTTCAATGCATAGAAAAGAGTTTTGTTAAAAAAGTAAGTGGAACAACAGTGCACTTTTACCGCGCGTTTGTTGGCGCATATCTCCAAACTAGTATCATTCTGGACATTCATTCAAAGTTCTTCTTTCTGGGGTTTTACGTGCCAAAGCCAGTTCTGATTATGAGGCACGCCGTAGTGGAGGGCTCCTAATTAATTTTGACCACCTGGGGTTCTTTAACGTGCTCTACAACGCAAGCACACGGGCGTTTTTGCACTTTCGCCCCCATCGAAATGCGGCCGCCGCGGCCGGGATTCGATCCCGCGATCTCGTGCTCAGCAGCGCAACGCCTTAGCTGACTGAGCCACCGCGGCGAGTTCATTCAAAGTGGATATGCCTAGCAAAGTCACCGGCTACAATTCGTAATTGCAATATGTGCCGTAAACAAAATAATTAAGAGGTTAATTAGTGAATTTTTGTCATTAGTTGAATATGTGTTTCAGTTTCTCGTGCAAGTAATGTCCACTTCTCTCAATAATCTAGCTAAAGGACTAGATCTACGTTGTCTGAAACAGGCGGTTAAAAAAAAATTCCGGAAAACTTGAAAATGATCACCCAGTATATTAGGTAGCTGTTTTTGGTGTTTCTTTGCCGTTTCGCCCTATATGAGTCACGTAATCCTTATATTCCTATTGCACATGGCGCCAAAATCTCTCGAGCGGCGTTGTCTCGTCACTTGTCAAGGTGGCCACATTTTCTCTCTTGCCATAGTAAATCGTCTTTGCCCCTCCCCCATCTCATTTTTTATTAATATTAATTTCAAGGGGAGAGATTGGAGCCTATATATAGGCTTGTGGCTCCGTGTTGCAGGGTAAAACAGAAACAAAAGGCTGAAGAAGCATTGAAAAACACAAACCAAAAATAAAACTACCTGCCCCCCCCCCCCCCCCCCCGCCCCTTCCCCAAGAAAAAAAAAATGAAAACTAAAGAAAAAACACTATTAAACGTTTTGCACCATGCCTGGACTTTACCGGCGGCCCCTCTTTCCACAAGTTTTTAGTATTCATCCACTCGTATAGATGAAGGTGCTTGAACTGGCTTGCCTTTTTCTTTTTTAGTGTCCTCCTTTAACAGATCATTCTTTAACACTATCTAGCCTATTGCCACGGTGTTACGACATTCGAGTCTGAGCTACTAAATACGAAATAGACTATTTAGCGAGACAAAGCCTGATTCTCACGTCATAAGTAGTCAACCGACCAAAATATTTCGGCGTATGACCACCATCTCGGACAAAGAAAACAATACGCAGTTTTCAAAGAAGGTGAAGAGAGAGAGCGAGAAAGCAAAAAGAGGAAAGACAGGGAGGTTAACCAGACGAGAGTCCGGTTTGCTACCCTGCACTGTCGGCAAGGGAAAGTGGGAATAGAAAGAGGAAAAGAGGGAGAGAATGAGCAGTGCGCGCAGAGAGTTGGACACACACCAGTACTATACAACGGATCACTGAGGCCTGTGTTTCGCGCACGAATAGTTTTCGGTGCCATCGACGGATGTGGCCAAGATCCAAGAATTTCCGTTTTAGAAAATGTTCTACTATATATAGTCCAGTCAGCCTAGTGTGGCTGTAAAGAGATGTGCTGGACGTCGTAACGAGGGCAAGTGCACAACAATTAAGTGTTTAATAGTTTCTTTAGACCCACAGGTGTCGCCCACAGGTGTCGCCCATGGGTCATTCGGAGATGGTTAGAATATACGCGTTCGTAAATGCCACACTAAGCCATAGCTGGTAGATCACTGTTGATCACCGTGGGAGAGGCTATTAATTGTTGGCACTTGGAGCCCTAACAAGGATCCAGGGTATGGGGGTGGCAATAAGATAGGCTCGAAAATCTCCATAGAGCTTGTGTCGTTGTGCTATAGCACGCAAATGAAGTTCTCTTGCAGCGTCCGCCCTCGCCAGTGGCATTGGAACAGTCTGGGTGCCTCCATGGGCAGACCGGGCAGCTTTATCAGCGAGGTCGTTACAGACAATGCCAGAATGACCCGGAAGCCACTGAAAGATGACATCGTGCCTTTTTTTCCAAAGCACGATATCATTTGCTCATACGTGCTGTGACGTAAAGCAGATTTTGACGCTTTGAAGAGCAACTTTTGAGTAACAAAACACGACCCATTTATCTGCTGGTTGGTCAGTGCACAGTTCACAGCGCCACGGAGGTCCGAAAGGCTGTTGGGAATAAATAGCTTCCGGAAAATACATATATATGGCTTCATAGAGAGGAACGTCAGGTAAGATTGCTTGCTATATGTCTCGAATTTCGAGCTGCAGGTATATATGCCTCATAGAACGAGGTTGGACTGTGCGGCGAACCTGCGCTGCTGGGGACGCTTGGCCAGATGCTCTTCCGAACGTGCACGCGTGGCTGCGAGTGAACCTCACAGAGCCTCGCAGTTCCTGCGCTGCTTCGATGCTCCGCCGCGTCATGCGCCGCGAATGACTCTGTGCGCGCGCGCGCGCGCGTGTGTGTATGTAGCCATACACTCCCCGTAATCACGGCCGCCTTCCGGGCAGGAGAGCCGTGTCCCCTGGAGCGTGGTGGACACACGTGGAGGAGAAGGGAAGGCCACGTCGCTTCTGTACACCTATAGCACACACGCACGCACACGCCGGCGCGTACGACTCGCACAGAGAAGACGAAGACAGAGGAGTGCGCTGCCTTTAATTCAATTATCCGGACGAGACGGACTCGAGCGATTAAGCGAGTTAATGGGTTGGCGCCCTGGTGCTGCGAGGCTTGCTGCAGAATGCAGCGTGTGCGCCGCGTCCGAAAGGGTCCAGCGAAGGGACAGGGTTCCCGCGCTGGCTGAACGTGATGCCGTATATATATGTGTATATACACTCTATAAGTACGATAACCTTTAAGGTAACATAAGCGGATAACCTATAGAAAGTAGAAGTTACAGACAGGAGCCAACGTTTCGACATGCAGACTTGTATTTTTAAAGTGGCCTTGAAAAAGACAAGTCCTCTTGTCGAAATGTTGGCTCCTGCTTTCATTTTTCTCTCGTTTTGCTCATCGCCTTGAATTGCCATCCCCAGCAATCCCCATGTTTTCCGCTCAGTTAAAAGTACGTGGTTTCGATGTTGTAGTTATTTACGTCGCGCCTACAGGTAATGGCCGACGTCCATATTAAATAAGTACACGAACCCATAGCACAAGCGCCACGAACTTGCTCGTCATTGATCACATACTGGCGCACGTTTTAGATTCTTACTTGTACGTGGCTGTCCCTTCTTTCGCATTTTTATTCTTCAAGAGATTAAAGCGCGTGTGGATATATATGTATATAGAAGAATGCTTTCTGTGTTGTATACAAGTGCTATAGAAGTAGGTTGAGCCTATAGCGATCGACGCTGGCAATATTAAGGCCTTGCGCCACCTGTGTACGTTATTCTTTTAAATTTCATTTTCAAGAGATTAATGCAAAATACTTGCGATGGCTTGCGACTCTGTTACTAACTTACCTTTCAAACTGCTTACTATCGATGAAAGAAATCAAGAAAAAAAACTTTATAGGAGAATAGATGACAGCCTCGATGGAGCACTACCGAAACGGGTGCGAACACTTTTGCCGAACTGCATCAAGAACTGCTAAAAAAGCTGCTGCATTTTTCGCCATTTCTTTAGGCTTCTGTCAGCTCTTGCACTTGCAAGCCCCATTAGCATGAACCAAGTACGCCCAGGCACCAGTTTTTGTCAAATTTCATTGGGAACACTACAAATAAATGATTTGAACAAGGTTATTTATTCTATTTCTGCTGGAACACAGCGTGATGTGTTAAAATGCACATAAATTATTTGCTCACTTAGGTCAGAGGAATTAACGCAACACCGACCAGCCGCGGATGGCTCAGTGGATATATGGCGCTCTGCTGCTGAGCCCGAGGTCGCGCGTTCGAGTCCCGTCCGCGCTGGCCACATTTCGATAAATGAAAAACAGAAAAAAGAAAGAAGACGTTCACGTATTGTGCATCGGGTGCCCTACAAAGAGCCCCCAGGTGGCCAAAGTTAGCAATCAGGAGCACTCCACACTACGGCGTCCCTCAAAGCCCGCTCTGTGCATCGGTATAGTTTCGGGACGTTAAACCCCACAACCTAATCTAACGCGACACCGTCGCTCTTCAGGAAACGGACTGTGGAGAATTAAGCATCGTGTCGGAGTGTTACTCGTTGCATTATCAGACATCTAGTGTATACTGTATGCTACCACTGCATGCATACTATACAGGAGTATTCTTATTTTGTTTCCCAGCGCGGAAGGACGATGCTTCACTTGGCCCGCTTCTCGTACATGCGCACGAAAATTGGCTCCGGTGCGGCAGGTCTGCACCACTTAGTTGGCCAAGATGGCACCGGTTGAGCCCCGGTACGCACATACTGGAGCTCCGAAGTCATGCATAATTTACGAGGCGGTTTCCCAAACGTTCGGCTTCGCGCCCGTATATGAGAGCGCACTCCGGTTTTACCCGCTTAATCGATGCCCGAAATCTCTCTCGTCTTCGCGGCACGCAGCCATATACGCGTTTACGTATAGGCACAAGCCGAACCGCGTGCATGTGCTGCTGCGCTATACGAAATTTTTGTCGCGCAGGACGTGCTTTTCGTGTATGCGGCCCTGCATATCTGCCTATACATGTCCTCGCTGCATGCAGCGTTTCGACATAGAGGTCGACCGACCGCTCAGCGCATCGATTTTTATCAGCCCGATGCGTCCGCAGGCGCGACCACCGTTTTCCTATGCTTGTTTAGTACGATGGGTGAGCACAAATAAAGAAAACTTAATCAAGAAAATGATTTGCATACGAGCTAATCGAGAGCACGCAGCACATATAATTGCCACCCAAATAATCGGGGCACAACATTTTATTTTTTTTCGTTGGCAAATTTTGAGACTGGCTCAAAAGGAGGAAGCTTGACAATATTTTTTTTCGTTCTTTATTTTAGCTATACCGAGAAACGACAACGATTAAAAATAAGGTGTTGCTTCTGATATGCGCATAAGTAATAGGTCTTGCGACGTCGCTGTTGGCATCGTAGAGCGCACGGTGTGTAATTAAGAGGCCTGGTCGTTGGTTGCATATGGGGACGTGTGACAGACTTTGTATAAGCTCGCGTATCGCGATCCGGTGCAGGTTAGGCGCGATCTGAAACCAATCTTCTATGCGCGTCGCATTGCGGACACCACGTTCGGGCTTCGGGCACGCGGCAGTGTAATTAAAACGTAATTAAACGTCACGTGATCCGCAGAAAATGAAAAACAAAATCTAGAAAAAGGCAAGCATCGTCCTTACGTTTTACTTCGTATAGATACCATGGGCCCAGTACGCTGCTACATACTGCGGTATACATGCGATCATATATAGTTAAGCAAGAGCGCGCTAAGGACGATTAAAAGGCGATATCAAGGAACTACTTACAAAGCGCGCTGCTCAGGTAGGCGACGGTATAATAAATTTTTATGACTGTCGATAAGGCGGTCGAGGCTCCTGTGTATCACTTTTATTTATCTCGCACGTAACCACGATGACTGCACCTGATTTGCAATCAAGCGGTAGCAATGTTATTTTACATTTTTTTATTATAGGATGTCGGTTTGCGGCAGCGTGGCGAGTCCAACGCTGAAGAGAGGACAGAACACGCTGTTGATACTCGGTCAGACGCGAAGAGCGAGGCTTATAGGAGAAGGAGTTGTCGAAACTGTATACCTGCTTTTACTTGCATGTTCTCATGCTGTACTTGATATATAAGGTATCCTGTGGACCATGCCTAAAACAGTTTGTTTCAACTCTTGGCGCATTGATGCACGTATATATACACTTGGGAGCTACTTGTATGAAGATTATCATATAAGCATACGCACTGCTACAAACGGTGAGTTGATCATCGACCCGAGTCGCTTTTTTTAGAAGCTTTACTTGTTTACTTCCTCAAGAGCCATGTGCTAGACATTACATTGCTCAACGTCTAAATAAGAAAGCATTGACTGAGCTGGCGCTGAGCGCGGACCAATGTACAAGGTCCGCGTCGTACTTCCGACAGCAGAGCTATCCACACGCAAGGCAAGCATAGATATTATACGTATGCATATAGACGTCATTCTTGCTCTATATTAAGGAGACACTATATAGAAAAAAATTATATGGATAGTTCTATAGTGATATAGAATCAAAATTCCAAGGAAGAGTTTGTCATGCCTGAGTAACACTCAAAACCGAAAGAAGTGCGGCAGTTGCCATTCCTTTGCCCCCTAGCGGTTCCCTGTAAAGTTTACTGTGCCGCACTTATTTCGTTATTTATTAGTAACAATATCAATACACTGTTCGTAAATGGACGTAAACTTAGCAGTGCTGCTTTTAGAGGAACCCTTTGCGGAACAAAGGCCTTGCATGCATATAAAGAAATACAGATTTTTTTTTATTTCCATGGTTTTTTTTATACCAAGATTTATTTCTACGATACATTTCTTTTGTAGACCAAATGTATAACCGGATTATGTCACTGTGTGTTAACTTCTCAGTGATTCGAATGGAATAATTCTACTCTTTAACACATCGCATAGAAACTAAAAGTTTCTATACACTCGATAAATAAAGAAACATGGATAATACCTACCTCACGAGCAAAATATTGCGAGTAATTTTTGTCTTGCACCCTTCCATTTATATCAAATTGGATGCATCAATAGTAACTCGACGCATTCTCTCATAATAGTAAAAATATCAAGTTGCTTCTCACGATCTGTTTAAGTATAATACATCGTATGCTATACCTTGCTTAACACCCTTCTCACCATCTTGCTTCTTTACCTACAGAAAGGCCACACACAACTTTCAGTCGTATAATTGCTGCTGATCGCTCCTCGTTGCCATCGAACTACATGCCTGCAGCAAGACCATCCTCATCTTTATGGTGCCTGCACAAACCTGAAATACGTCTCATCATCCCAGGATTCAGGAAGAAAGCTCACATGCCATCATTTGTCCTGAAACAGGCCACATTAGGACTTTTACATTAAGTTCACAGTGGCCGCGTACATGTTTACGTCGATGGCTCAGTCACACCTACATGCTCAGCTGCCGCGGTGGTGATTCCAGCAATATATCCGTCAAAATACAGCTAACGACGTCACATGTCTCACGAACGACAGCTGCTGAACTGGTAGCCCTCCGTGCGGCTCTTCATTTCATTCTGGAGGAACCACCCCATCCATGGTCAATCTTCTGTGACACTAAGGCAGCCCTCCAGAGTTTACTCTCAGTACTGCGCCATGTATCACATGTGCAGCTCGTCGCAGAGATCAGACAAGTACACCATCGCATAGTTGACGAAGGACACGATATAATATATCGGTGGTTGCCTAGTCACTGTGGCATACATGACAATGATCGAGCGGACGCAGCTGCCGATCTGCCCATGACGGCATCAACTGCGCTAGCATTCCTCTTTCGAGAGCCGACGCAGTGAAGAAACTTTCCGTGCTTGCGCGTTGATTCAATGAAAATCATCTCATTTCATAAGTGCACGCCTTCATGCCCTGGACCCTAATTACAGCTCCGTATTCCGTCCGACCTTCCACGACGTGGCTGCACACTTCTAGTCCGTCTATGGCTTGGAGTAGCATATTCAAATGCGTACTCCTCTCTTATCGGAATGGCCAATAGCCCACTTTGTGAATTCTGCGGGAGTAATGAAACAATCGCACACCTTCTTTGTGAGTGCCCTCGTTTCAACCCACAGAGAGCAGCTCTCTCAGCGACGATAGATCAACTGGACAAACGCCCAATAACAGAAAAGAACATCCTTGGAAACTGTCTTACACAAACAACGGCGCGAGCCGCCCCGAAGGCACTGCTGCGTTACTTGAAAGACACCGGACTCAGTGACAAATTGTGACTCTACACTGTGTGACGTAGGATGGGACGTTGACACTATGCAGCACTAGAACGCCTTCGCAGACTGCGTGACAGTGCCCACTGAAACAGTTCTGTTTTGTGTGCGTGTGTGTGTGATTTTCTTTCTTTTTTATTATTCTTTTCTCTTTCTTACCTATCACATGCCTTTGCCCCTCCCCCGGTACAGGGTAGCCAACCGGAGATAATCTCTGGTTAACCTTCCTGTCGTTCCTTTGCCTTTCTCTCTCTCTCTCTCTGCTGTGAGAGAGATTCACCAACAAGGCACCAATCTTACGAGTGTGTACTCGCATATATGTATGTTGTATACGTGCACATTATGTCGTTGTTTCATTGTAATAATGAAGTGCGTTATAACGTTTAACATGTATCACCTAATAATCGCCGTTTGTGCCATGCCTTCTTGCTGTTTATGCCAAACAAGAACAGAGCTTGCATTTCTCAAGCCGTTTTCAGGGGTTTAGTTTCGTTTCCAGAGGTAACAACGGAATGGAGTTTCGATATATTCAGTAATTTATTTATTTTTATCAATAATGGTTTTTATCAACCTAGCGAACAACCAACCTTGACAGTCGAGCTTGATTTTAACGTACACTTAACTCCATCTTGTCCTCTAGCCATGTCGCCTTCATCGCTTGTGGAAAGGACACAATTAGACCCACGCACGATGCGACGTCATTCGAGCATTGGATGACCCCAGCACCCGCAACTAACACCGAAAGGCGGCGCTTGCATCACTCTAGCACATTCACAACGAGAAAGACATCTTCAAATGTTGCTGCTGATCTCATTCCTCTCGGTCTTCGTGCTGATGAATTTGATGTATTTGTGTGATTTAAAAAGACCAAAGCAACACTCGTGTTATGATGCACGCTGCAGTGAGGTTTCTGGATTCATTTCAGCCATCTGGGGCTCTTTAACGCACTTCCCTGACAAACATCATTGTTGAGATTTTGAAGATTTCCTGTTGACATTCTATAGGTTTCAATAAAATGGGTTGAGGAAAAGTATTGAATTTCGCATTTAGATATTTTATAAGGGCTAAAAGTATAAGCAAAGTAACGTTTCTGCGTTCTGCAATCGCGACCAGCAATCGAATTCACGACCTCTTGCCATGTAGCAGAACGCCAAATAGACATACTGCATGAGCAACTGCAGTTGATGGCCTGTGTGCACATTGCTGACTTGACACAGTGGGAACCATTACAGAATATTTTAACGGTATTGAAGATACGTGGCCACATCTGACTGTCAGCACGGAAATGTTCTGACAGTTGTAGAGAAGCCGCGGCCCCGAAGCTTCTCCCAACAGGCCCGATCAGCATATACCGTCTGATAAACAGCGATTCAGTCTTTGCGCATGGAAACAAGAAATAGTATTAAACTGGTACACGCGTGTACGACTTATGGCGTGTCGCTTAAGTTGGCATTATAAGCGACAATAGCGTTAAAACTTATAGGACAGATGTCTCATCGATCTTGAACAGCTTGCCGCTTCAGAGTTTTTACTTCAGGCAATACAATCATGGATTCAGCAGGTGCCGTGCATTAGTCTATGGAATACCAAATAACTACGTGAAACAAATAAGACGTGCTTTAAAATGTCAACGTATGTTTTAGATAGTGGTGTCCACATGCAGAGAGTAAAGGAAATGTGGTCTATACATGGTCATCCTCCTCATCAGTATATAACATTATTTGTTCCGCAGCAGGATAAAGAATGCATGTGATTTGAAATTACCGTCGCACTGCAGTGACCGATGTAAACCCACCTCATACATATGCATGCAAATCATCCCACCACGCGATCTAACCCGACGATATGTTTCCCTTCATTCCACTGGTTATCTGGTCCACGCACCACAGGACCTGTTGAGCTCCACTTTTTGCATTCGTTTGCAAACGTTTTCGTGTTTGGTTTCTAATTTATACTGCTGTCTTTTTCTTCTCTTGTTGCGCCCACCATTTTCCTTTCCATCACACGTTCAAAGCACTTACATTCTTTTCAAGCTTCCGATGTATATACTCAGGAAGCCAGGAGTCGCAGAATCGTTGCACAAAGCAGAGTGATTGTGCGCGCCCGCTCTTTGATTCGGTTACGCAAGTCCATTCTTCCCATGCCTCAATACCTTATCGAATCTGCAATACGCCGGCCGCGTGTGGAGTGTATACATACCGCTGGTCTGGAAGTGGGCGGCGTGTGTTCTGCCCCCTATATACCGAGGAGAGCACCCATGCGTTGCGGTGTCTGTGCGTGTCCCTATAGATTTACACGCCGGGCCCATCGCACAAGCGAGGAGAAGGCAAGGCCTCATAGAAGGCGTGTCAAGGGGCTGCGCTCATTAGTATGAGGGAGAACACAAACAGGAGGAGAGCCGCCCGTTGCCGCTTTCGTTGGCTCGCACAGCAGGCCCCGTGCGCGCGTAGACATAGAATACACGCTCGGTGCAGGACGTTCGAAGGAACGATAAAGCTGCACACCAAGAGAGAGAGAGAGAGAGAGAGAGATGCAGAGGTGAGTGTGATGGTTCATGGGCGCACGAAGGAAAGAAACCACGTCGTCATCGATGCTTGTGGCGAAATCAGCAAGAACTCTCTGTTATATGCTCACGGGAAGGGCGCGGCGCGACGCCTTTGAAAGCGGATCTGCCGCTCGCGCGCGCGACCCCCGCGGTCTGCTCTCAAGAGTTGCTCGAAGAAAGAGAAAGAACAACTGGGCTGCACTGCTGGATGCAGAGCGAGATCCTGCGCTTGGGAAAAAAAGAAGCAAGAGATGGAAGAGCACGTGCGGTATATCGTATAAGCTCGCGCGCGCGCGCGAGCGCGCTTTCCCGGACAGGGATTAATTGCCGGCGCCGCATGCTGCCTGCGTAGGGCCGCGAAGTTCCTCGGGTTCGTCATGCCGCGAGCGATTCGCGTTCCGGAGGTCAGGTTGCTCCGGTCGGTCTCCGAGGATCGCCGCGGAGCTTGCAGCGTGGCTGCGCTTGTTGTCCGGCATTCTTATTTATTTATTTTTTACCTGTTTATGTACCACGTTGCCCGAATCCACGCGCGCGTACGTGCACGTATATGACTTGCGCGCGCTGTTCCCAGATATGAGGGCATCGCGCAGACAAACCTCTCTGTGTGGGTGGCGGGGTAGACGAGGACGGATGTGCCTGCCCCGGACGGCGCGAATAGGACTCGCTAATGATAATTAGCCTTCCTTGGAGGCCTTCCTTCGCGCATTAGAGACGGATAGCCTTTTTGCGTGCGCACACGGTATACGGTTCAAGCCAAGGTTATACACTTGGTGGGTCTCGTCCGCGAGGGCGTTTTTATAGCGGTCGGTGGCATGAAATAAGTTTGATTGATGGAACCCCTTGTGTGGTGTGTGTACGAGACTGTAAATACATAGTTTCCGAATAAATTACGAGCGTTTAGTTTCAAAGTATTTTGTTTCCGTTGTCGCGAGGGGCGACATGCGGGGCTATATAGAGGCTGCAATGTAGTTTCGAGTGCCCACGGTTATGGGACGTATACACTGTTTGGTGTGCATTGCACGGAGTTTCTTTCTCATACATAGAATACTTCTGAACGCTTCTGAATCTTTCCGAAAGCTTGAACGTACACATTTGGAGTGTGACGTGTCTGAATGGTACACAGTTTCACTTCTCACGTCTCACGTTCTCAACAACACGAATTCTTCAAGGAAAGAGAGAAGAATAAAAAGAGGTGGAATCTGGCTATCGCTAATGGCAGGAAGCAAAGCCTGACGAAAATCTGACGATATTTTTGACTGGCTGGCTGGCTGGCTGGCTCACAGATAGCTGACCGATCCATATCGATTGATGATTGATTGATTGATTGATTGATTTTTAACGTCCTAAAGCTCCTCCTAGGCTATAGGGAGGACCCCATGGTGGATAGCTCCGGACTGATTTTGGCGATATGGACTTCTTTGAAATGCGCAGAAATGTAAGCTCGCGATTGCGTTTGCGCTCTGTTTCCATATAAATGCGGTTGTCGCGACGGCGAAGTCGATCACGTGGCCTTGCGCTCCGAGGTGCGCCGTAGCCGCTGGGCTACCGCAGCAGGTGCATGGATAGCCAACGCTGTTTCTTTCTTTCTTTCGACTCTGTGGTGTCCTGAAAGCAACTGCTGATATTTTTTTCTTTTTTTTTTCTGTTTGCTGCCGTTCGATCTAGTATGCGCTGCTGCAGGCGAAAACCACTTCGCCTCGAACAATATCCATGCACGAGAAAGAAGGCGTATGCCCTCTATCCATTATATCGAGTTGGGAAGACGCCGTTTTAGTTTACGAAACGTCGTCGTTAAACTGCCGCATCTCGACGGAACACGAAAAAAAGAAGGGAGGCGCTTATGGCTGGCCTTACGACATCTCATGAATATTCAGGCGATAGGAGAATTCCTGCCAGCATGTGGCAAGCGAGATTTTAGCGAAGTCGCGAGCCAAGCGAGGCATTCTAAAGCACACACACACAAGCACAACGGCAACAACAACAACAATAATAATAAAAAAGGCGATCATACGCACGGCGCGCGTATCAGGCTCAAGTTTCACACACTATATATATGCGCAAGCTCGTATACAGATGAGCGCATTTGTCTTTGCAGCGCGTGGCGAGCAAGAACCTGAAACCTGACGCAAAAATAAAAGAAAATAATAAATGAAGGTGCGCGGCGTCAACAACAAACAAAATAAGCTTTAGGGAAGCAAAGAAAGAGGACGCGCATGCTCGGGAAGCGGAGTGCGAGGGTGCAATAATTAAAAATAAACGTCGGAAAAGTGGGAGGGTCTCGAGACGCGCCAAGAATGCCAATAAATCGCCACTCTATCGCCCGGTCGCAGCAGCAATTAGCCCGCTATATACGCGCCGCGGAGCGGGCTTTCGCGAAGAGGTCCATCCACCACCACCGCTCGAGGGGCGCAGGGCTGCAGAACACGCGGTACTGATCCGGAATTTTTCAGAACGCGACGGAGGACGAGGAGGAGGAGGAGGAGGAGGAAGGAGGTGGTGGTGGAGGGGAAGGGGCGCTAAGTTGCTCGTTTCACGCCGTGCCTTGGGCAAGGCAAAAAAGAAACGCGATCTACAGCATCAGACAGGGTGGCTCCACCCTTCTCGCCTGTCTTCGTACTTTTTTTTATTTTTTTTTTATTTCCTCCTGGGCTCTATCGCTCGTGCTATAAGCGGCTCTGCTGTGCGCTCGGGCACTGCCTCGAGACGGAGGTCTGGCTCGCATTTTTGTGTTCCTAACGAAGATGGAAAACAACGTTCACTTTCCAGGAAGAAAAGCGAACATTGTTTCTCGCTCATCTCTCCGTGAGTATATCGCCCTGACTCATGAGGAAGGCGGAGCGAATACACACTGCCCTGGTGTTCTACACTGTGTGCAGGTGCAGCAGGCTTGTGTACTAGGCGCACGTGTGCACGCTTTCTTTCTACATTTATGATTGAGAAAAGTATTATGCGTTTCTGGGAACAAAGCGCGGCTCAAGAACCGGCTCGTATACGAGAGGAAGCGACATCGCATCGCTTTCGGTAGGCTGCATGTATGCACAAGAAGGCGCAACCCCGATGGAGGGACACTTAAAGTTTAGTGTAACACGGGGTGGCCTTCTGCGAAGGATTCAATTACCTTTACACCGAGGTATACCTTGCAGAGAAAACCCAACTCCTGTCTGAGCCGGTGGCTGGTAAGTCACCTTAGTCTAGGTTAGCATTTTCCCACGTAACATCTTCCATATAAGAATGGTAAGTATATATGTATAAGTAAGTATATATTTCGGAATTCTTGTTTTTTATTTTCTATAAATTCAGTGCACCTTCTTCCTTCTTTTATTTCCACTGGAAAACTTGTTTTCTTTTGTTTTTACGGCATTTATATATATATATATATATATATATATATATATATATATATATATATATATATATATATATCGTGATGCATCGTAATGCGAAGACGTGGGTTCGTTCTCCACCTGCGGACAGTTGTTTTTTTCATCCATTTTCATTTCTATTATTTATGATTTCTTTAATTCAATTAGTAAGTACAAGTAATTTCCCACGTGTTGTCCTTGGTGTCATTGTTTGTTTGGCTTCTTATGATAGGACTGATAAAAATCGGGCCCCTCGTTAGGTCCTTTTCGGTGGCGTGCGTATCCAAACGGGCGAATAGAATTGCGATCAACAAGCTCACTAATTTCGGTCAAATCGGCACGGAAGCATATTTCCGCATTTCATGGTTCCCGGTTCACCTGGGAGACACGATCCAACCTCACGGCTGCAACCACAACGAACGGGCTCATCGGCTGGCGCGCGATTTCACGACCCGCGCAGCCGTCAACGGCCCTCCTCGTAACGAGGCTTGCATCCAGAAAGACCCATTGTGCACCTTTCACGAAATCGTCTCACACTACCGCTTGGAAAGGAGGTGGTTCTCTCCTCCTCACCCAAAACTAAATAAACCACAAGCTAGCACGCTCAGAGTGTTACAAACCCGCAGGTACCTTAGCAGGATAGACCTCCGCGGTCCCTTAGCAGGATAGACCCACACTTCCCGCAGTCGTGTCCCAAATGCGGAGCCGATTCATGCTCTTTTGATCATATGCTCTGGCTTGCCCAACCATAGAAAACTCTATACTTGCCACAAAGGAACAGTGGGAGGAGTTCCTAAGAAGCGACCACCATCACATCCAGCTCCAAGCAGTCCAGAGGGCCCACGACATCGCAACGGGATTTCGCCTCCCGGTGCCATCGTGGGCGGAGCCACCGACTTGACCTGAGGGAGCCTTCGGCTCCCCTGGCTAGTTTCTCAGGATCAATAAAAGTTCTTGTCACCGTCACCTCGGTTCTCGTTCTTCTCGTTCATATACAGGGTGTTTCATCGAACACTTTCAAAAATTCTTAGAGGTTGCCTGTGGCAGATAGCACAATTCTAGTTCATAAGCTGGTCTACTCGAAGAGGCGGACATTACTTGCACAAGAAATTGAAATGCATAATCGAATAATTAACAGAAATTCACTAATTAAGTTTTGAACTAATTACCTGATGGCCCATATTGCAATTTACAAATTGTAGCCGTGGAGTTCGCAAGGCGGATCCACTTGGAACGAATTCTCGCGATGACACCAGTTTCGAGATATTAATTCCCGAACTTTGCGGAGAAATGCATTGGCGTTCCAGTTAGTTTCTTAACAAAACGTCGCTTTATGCATTGAAGCACAAAATTAACTGGAACGCCAATGCATTTCTATCATATATATATATATATAATTTTTTTGAAACAATTTCTTACCGGGATATTGTTTTTTTTTCTCTCGATACATATTTTACTTTACGCTTTACTAAATTTGTTAAGGGTGATACTTGTTGTGTGACTGCAGATACTGCTCTTCAACACTGTATTCATATAGATGCATCCGATAAACAGGTGCGACACAGACAGTGACAAAATCTCGTTATTTTGGTTCCTTATGGTAGGGAAAAAGCTTCTTTGTCATGCACAACGCCCAGGTGATGTTTCCCTTAACGAGGCGTCATACGTCGCGCAAACATATAGTTATGTATATACGACAACACCATGCGGCCTTCAGGTGTGAAACTATATACATATATGGGCGTGTTGGTAACGGTCCATTTCAATGAATGCAGTGCACGCGTACTTAAGAAATAAAGGGGCATGCAGAGAGTGAAAGAGCGCTCTTTCGATTGTTTGCTTGTTCCACATTTCCTTAAGAGTACGATTATATGAGCTGTGAACGCCACTGGCCATCACAAACACGTTGTAAATTATACACTCTGCAATTATCTGATTGCATGCTCGAATGTGCTTAACTTGAGCGTATTTTGTCTCCTAAAGCCAGCGATGAACAGATATGCCGTCAGTCTCTGACCACAGCGTGCATGATATATAGAACGAACGTAAAGTTCATGGCTCAGAAGGAACCTCGTCTCAAATATAAAAGCGAGCTTAGTCTTATTGATATAGTTCGAACACTATGTAGGCTGGCCACTTCGCTTGTACAAGCTAAAGTGCTACACGAATGTCGTGCATTCGCTCAGCGTCACCGTTAGGTGATGTATGAACCACGAGCGTGTGCAATATAGAGAGATAAGAAGCACAGATTGGTGCCTTTGAGCAACGTTCAAGCAGCTATGGTCATGCTTTTCTCGCGAGTACCGCCCTAACTCTCTCCCTTTCCCACTTAATTAAATACAGTCCGCTGAGCGCCATCGCCAGAGTCGTTAATTGTCCGCTGGCTAATGAATCACTCGCTCTTGAATCATAATCATCGAATGGCGGCCTATGAATCATACATGCATGTTTGCAGGTCAATGCGAACGGTCAAGTCAATCTTTCACCGCTGATGACAGGTAGTATAAGGTCGCACCACCGCAGAAAGGCCACGACTCTGTAAATGAGATTAAAGGTGATAACAATGTTTTAGGCAGTTGGAGAGGGCAAGTGCTCCTGCAGCAGTATATAACACACGCCTGTGTGCATGCTCAAGCACTTTGCAAGAATCTCCCGAAAACCAAGTGTTGCGGACGTATATGCAAACTTCCAAAATTAATGCAGATCACATGATCTGTGGGAATCGATGTTATGCGAAGGAATTTTCCAGGTAGGCTGGCTATCCAGCATCGTTTGGAGAGAGAGAGCGAGATAGAAAATGATAAATGAAAGGCAGGGAGGTTAACCAGGTAGACTAGCTCCTTCGCTTGTACAAGCTGAAGTGCTACACGCATGTCGTGCATTCGCTCAGCGTCACCGTTAGGTGATATATGAACCACGAGCGTGTGCAATATAGAGAGATAAGAAGCACAGATTGGTGCTTTTGAGCAGGGTAGCCCGGTCGGCTACCCTGCACTAGGGGAAGGAAAAATGGGAGGAAAATATTAAGAGAAGAAGAGAAAGTCCACGGTGGATATTGCCGACCTGGTAAAATTTTTCTGCTCTATATCACTGACGGCCACTCAGTCACACACGGTCACTCAATCCGGTAGCTCTCAAAAAATCGCAGCAGCGCCTTTGTGGCCTTTTGTATACTGCGATTTGCGAGGCCATGGTCCTAAGATCTTGTTCAAGGTGAACGGTTTTCTATCCAACTGATTTGGGGTTGTGCAAAGCGTCACCGGCTGCATCAACGTGTTTGTATAAAGCGAGAAATTGTGTGTTTGACGACAGCCGCACAATGACGATAGCATCAAGGCGACGGAGATGGCGTGACGACTGCTTTTTTTTCTTTTCTTTTTTTCACTCCGGCAAGAAAAAACAAAAACAAAAATGTTACGACCTGCTCCGGTACGACCTGGGACAATCCCGATGGCGGGACGGTATCGCATAGCGTCTGTACGTATATAGCTAACTGCTATAGGAGGAAGGTTGTATATTATTCATGCACTTCTATCCTACATCTGTGGCATATATGGTGGAAACTGGCGCGCGCGCACGTGCACGCTCTCGCATGCTCTATACGACTGACGCACGCGCTGATTGATTCAAAGAAGTTGGCGTCGACTGATGCACGCGCTGATTGCCTCAAAGAACAAGTTGACGTGGCCACAAGGGAACGGGACGATATTGTAATGGATTCATGAGCGCCGCCATCTTAGGCTGTTACACAAACAATGTCTAAGTTTTATGAGAAGTGAAGTCACGTAACATGGTCATGAAACGCTGAACGCAATTATACAACTGTTCCATGCTTGCAAATCGACTCTATATACTAACGTACATTTCGTTGTTAATGATAGAAAACAGCAGCGTTAGCAATCCAAGATGGCGGCATCTAAACGCCTCCGTAAAATAGTCTTATAGTGGTTAGAGCATCGGGATGTCGTGCTGGCAGACCGAGGTTCGATGCCGCCATGTAACACGCATTTCTTTATTGAAGGGAGTCCGAAACGAGGCGAAACTGGAAGCCTATACTTATACTATAATGCAAAGTGCCTGGTAATCAAGAGGCAAATAACACTTCGCATTAAGAAGCACACATCGAGGACAGCGTCATCTGAGAATATACGAATATACGAATAATACGAATACGAATAAGTACCGTATAGTATATAGGCATCCCTTTTCATGGCATTACACGGCACGTATCAAATCTAATCAAATTACGTTTTTTAACGCCCCAAAGCGACTCACGGGCTATAGGAGGGATCCCGATAAATGTCGACTCACTGTGTTTTATTAGCGTGCACGAAGTACTAAGTTTACCTGAGTGTTTTTTGCATTTCGCCTCCTGCAAACCACGGCCGCCGTAGCCCAGAAATCGAACCCACGACCTCGTGTTCAGTGCCATAGCCATGTACTGGGCCACCACGCAGAAGGCACATGGCACTTATCGATCAGTATAGAGAGCCTGCATGCAAAACAGCGCTTGCACTATAGGCTCCTTAAATATAGAGTATAGGAGAGGACGAAGCACCGAGAGAATATAGGCTTCAGCTTAAGTGAATGCAAGCTCGTCAGGTGCATACAGTCCTTGAAACTATAGTTTGTACAAATTCAGACGGAAACGCCCCTCCGGACGGAAAGTGTGACGGAGTTTGAAACTTACCGTCGCGGCAGATACGGACACGGCATGGTTTGCTCGTCAAGCATTAAAAATTAGTCAACTTCTGTGATTTTTACGCACCAGAACCACCATCTGATTATGAGGCACGCTGTGGTGGTGGACTCTGGATTAATTTTCACCACACTGGGGTTCTTTAACGTGCGCCCAATGCACGGTACACGGGCGCTTTTGCATTTCGCCCCCAATTAATCAATGCAGACGTCGTGGCATGGGAATCGAACCTCGGGCTTAGTAGCTCAACGCCATTGCCGCTAATTCACCGCGGTGGGTCTGGCAGGCATGCATCTGCCGCGAGGAGCCGTATCAGTATTTGTCGCGATTGCCATCATTCAAACTTCGTCGCACGTATAGCGTCAGACACGTTTCCGTCTGACGTAACAGCGGGGCACGCCAACAACGCCTCCTAGCTATATCACAAGGCCGGTGCACTTCGTTCCATGACGCCTTGCTACCCTGCCCGACTGCCATACATGTAGGGTCCAATGGGGATGCTACGGAGTAAGCCGCGCTGAATTTGACGTCATTGCTTTCGTCACGCCGGGCTTGGCAATAGAAATTTCGGTCCAAGCAACATGACGTCATAGAGCAGAGTACACAGGCCTTCCATCTATAGGAGGCATTGGGCACATTTAGTTACGATATTACCTGGATTGAGCATTGAAATTTGATTATGAATATCTAGAACTAGGCGTGACTTTCAAGATTAAAATGAGGTTGCTTTAAAATGTCACTGCCTTCAAACTTGCCATGTAAAAATTGGCCCCCATAAGGCTCTAATTAAAAGGTTAATTAACCATTTTTAATTAGTCTTCTGAAACTCAATTTGTTAGCGGCAAAGTATGTCCGCCTCGCCTAATAACTGCTCTGCGAGAACGTCCTAGCGCATTCACTGCGCTTATAACCTTTTAAGCGAAGCTTTATAGGCTCACAAGTGTCGGCGGTGGTGGTGGTGTCACGCTAAAATGTGGGCCGATCCTGGTGATAGTGAAGAAAGGGTCCAAGCCCAATGGCACATACCCCTGTGGACTCGGGGACCTGTAACGCGCTCTTGAACTACCATTTGCCTTGTCACATGTGGGACCCAAAGAGACAATATCGCCAGCCCTTCTCCTGTCGAGAAAATGGGGGTCAGCGAAGCTTGTCGTCCGATTCTAGCGTGAGGGCTACCGAAGCCCAGGCGAAACGTCAGCGAAGAGCTGCGGACCCCGAGTTGCGGGAGCACGATGTTGAGGCCAAACGTCAACGAAGAGCCGCCGACCCTGGGCGGAGTGACGAAGCGGAACTCCTGCGACAGTGTCGTCTTGCCACAAGCTTCGCTTAACCCCATTTTCTCGACAGGGGAAGGGCTCTAATTTTTTATACAAAATCTATATAGTCTGAAAAATAATAATAGTAATAATAAAAAAAGAAACCCGCCCGTATATTCCTTGTATGCTGATCGATGAATTAGTGCCAGTAAACACGCCGCTGTTCAGCATAATGAAGGAAATAAATTCCTGCATAAAACCTGGCGTATGATGTCCGCTCGTGGGTAAAGCACACCAACCTGTTAATGGGAGAGTGGGTTATATTTAAGGGATTCTTTGATTTACATCTTTAAAATTTATTTTGCCATACGGTATGTGTGCCACTGGATGTGTGCCGGTTCTTGGCCAATCCTCCTGAATGGGTCTGCGACACAACAGGTACAGTATCCCTAAATGTTGCTTGATACACGTCGTATACTTTTCTGTGCGTACATCCGTCCTCTCCATAAACCATAAAATCACAAATCATAAATCGCCTTCGTCCTCGTGACAAACTAATTTACACCCTTAAGGTTGCATAATGGTGTAAATCGGCCTGTAACTTACACCCTTACACCCATGGCTATGAGTTACAGACCGATTTACACCCTTGTGCACCATTAAGGGTGTAAATTAGTTTAGAGTGTAGACGTCCCACACTGTGCACCCACGCGATTTCGAGTTTGTATTTCGGCAGGGCTTGTGACCGGTGTATAGTGCATAAACATGATATTACACGTTGCATATCTATATAAGATGAAACTAAATAAAATTCTACGCATCGCCGTTAGTTATAAAGCAATTAAATTACCGCTTCACGTGATTCCACCGTGTGCGTTGGATCTGCCGAATATTTTCCTTCTCATCTCACCAATTTCGCTTCCTCCCTTAAAAAACAAACCCTTGAGCCTTCTTTTTTTCCTCATCGTTTGTGTAACTTCCGGACCGGATGTGGACGCAGACGCTTGCACAAGTATACAGTTCAGGGACATCGACGGACTCTTGCCTGTGTCTATGGATTTGCGTGAATTTTAATTAGTAAGCAAGCAGTTGACGATGCGTGCCATATTGATAGAGGTCGCTCGGCACTTGGGGTGGCATGCGGTATAAAATTCATAAAAGAGAAACTGCCCACAGATTTTTGGCGTGGGTCTCTGTGCATGGTGTCGTCAAGAACAATGCGACACTGGGTCATGCTCGCTCGACGCCGAAGTGTTCCCTCGCCAGAACTCAGCACCGACGACAGAAGTGGCTAGCGAAGCATCAGGAGAGCTAAAATTGTGCAGAAACAATCGACGATTATTGTAAATGTAAGGAAATGGCCTAACGCTTCTGCAAACCTATTCGCTATGTTAAAAGAATGATGCGGTTATCTTAGATTTGCTGCACTGGGAATATTCAGGTAGCGTTTGTTGTTTCATTGCTTCATTCAGTATATAGAGAACAGAGCCATTAACCATGCCCATCCGTAGCGGTGGTGTACAGGTGGCTATGTATATAAGCCGATTCGTCCTATGTACATATGTTGTTTCCTGCAGTGGCGCGAGCGCCGGCGTGAAAGGCGACTGCACTCCTACTCTATTTCTCTCTGAGCCCTCTCCCGCATGTTGCCACGGGAGGAGAGGGCTGCGGAGGAAGAGGAGCGCACTCAATTCTGAGCAAAGAGCACACGACCTTTGCATCGGCGCCTTTGTATCGGCGGTGAAAGTCCGTCCACCAACCACTGGCTGTCAACTATCCAAAAACGGATGACAGAGGCGAAGAAAGCTATTCGCTTTAATAGCGTGGACCATGCATGGCCTCAGAGACAGCACAACGTGCCTGGTGACAGTGCGAGTGAGCTCGGAGACCATTCACAGCTGATGACCAAGCTACTGGTACATACCGCCATCACCCCCCCCTCGCGTTTCGTCACCGTTTACTTCGTGACCGACTCAAACAGTGGGACATTCGTAACATTCGTGTGTATAAAAGCTGCTTGCATTTAGAACGTTCACGTGGGCAGAATCTGCATACACACGTATACAAAAGCTGCTTGCATTTAGAGCGTTCAAGTGGGCCTAATGTGCATAACGTACGTAATAGTTCAGCGGAAACCCGCTAGGTGGAGAGAAGTAATTAAATGGAAAATGAGACGTCCACCCAATCGTAGCAATTGCTTCAAAGGAAACCCATACGCGTTCCTCGACGTCAAAAACTTCCCTTTGCTTCGAGTTGGTGATAAATTTGACTTCGTCTTGCCATCCGCTAGCCGCCTGGTTAGCTCAGATTGTACAGCAGCTGCCCCGGAAAGGCGGTGGTCCCGGGTTCGAGTCCCAGACCAGGACAAATTTTTCTTCAACTGCGAGGGTTTTTCTTTCGAGGAACCCGTATGGGTGTCCTTTGTAGCAATTTCCACGATTATGTGGATGTCTCATTTTCCCTTTAAGAATCTGCATATATACGTAAACGCTGCGCCACGCTTAAAGTACGCCGAAGCAGAGACCGTCTGGTCGAAACACGACAATGAAATTCGTTGTGCGTCGACGCCTGCCAACACCTACACCAACCATCACCAAATTTTGGTTGCTTCTGGTTCAGGCATTAGATTACCGGGATCAATTTGGTTAGCCTCCCTATAGCTCTTCCTTGCCGTTTCTCTCCTTACTAACTTAACATAGCCTTTTGAAGATCCTTCGATGAACATTTCTATGGATATTGCCGGAATAACCTCGCTTTGGTTCATCTCATAGCCACCGCGGTAATATCATCAGAGCCTACATTTTAGGCCGTTATTAATCAAATCATAAAACAAATTCTTACTGCGTCCACGGACGCTCTGTCCATTGCTCGCAATTGAACTCCTATACAGCAGCATCCAATAAAGCACCTTTGGTGGACATACGTGTCTATGTATACAGCAGTAAAATATGGACGCAGCATGAAATCAGTGAGAAGAAAACTTGGCATAGGACAAGACAAGATGTATGCACTGAAAGATAAGCAGGGAAATATCAGCAATTTCGATCACATAGTAAAAGCAGCGGAAGAATTCTATACTGACATGTACAGTGGCCAGAGCAGCCAATAAAGTACGTGAATTTATTCGAAGTAGTGATGAACAGCATACAGAGGCTCCTTCTATAACTAGCGATGAAGTTAGAAGGAGCTTGCAAGACATGACCAAAGGAAAAGCGGCTGGAGAAGATGGAATAAGAATCAATTTAATCAAAGATGGAGGAGATATTATGCTTGGAAAGCTTGCGGCCCTTAATTTATACCCAATGCCTCACGACTTCAAGTGTTCCAGAGAGCTGGAAGAACGCCAACATTATACTAATCCATAAGAAGGGAGACGTTAAAGAACTGAAGATTTATAGACCCATTAGCTTGTATTGTATATAATATTCACCAAGATAATTTCCAATTGAATCAGGGCAACACTTGACTTCAGCGAACCAAGAGAACAGGCTGGCTTCCGGAAGGGATATTCTACGCTGGATCATATCCATGTCATCAATCAGGTAATCGAGAAATCTGCTGAGTACAATCAACCTCTCTATATGGCTTTCATAGATTATGAAAAGACATTTGATTCAGTAGAGATACCAGAAGTCATAGAGGCATTGCGTAATCAAGGAGTACAGGAGGCATACGTGAATATCTTGGCAAATATCTACAAGGATTCCACACCTATTTTGGTTCTCCACAAGAAAAGTAGAAAGTTACCTATCAAGAAAGGGGTCAGGCAAGGAGACACAGTCTCTCCAATGCTATTCACTGCATGCTTAGAAGAAGTATTCAAGCCCTTAGACAGGGAACGCTTAGGAGTGAGGATCAAAGGCGAATATCTCAGCAACCTTCGGTTTGCAGATGACATTGTCCTATTCAGCAACAATGGGGACGAATTACAACAAATGATTGAGGACCTTAACCGAGAAAGTGTAGGACTGTGGTTGGAGATTAATATGCAATGTAGTGGGGAAGAGGGTCAAGAACTATCTAGAGAGGACGACGAGGTCCGGCAGCCCGGAGAGCGCGAGACAGCGACCGACGCTCTTGGGCCAAAGCTGTTGTTGTAGCCCCTGCTTGTAAATAAACCCCCTTACAGTTTGGTGGAGGTGCTGGGTACTCTCCTTGTCTCCCAACCTGGAACTACGAAGTCGTACCCTGCCTCCAGCGCCAGCGATGGCTGAAGAAACCACCACCCAAGGGCCCTCTCAGACTCCACCCACCGTCTGTCCCGGCGTGCTGCCTCAGCGTCACCCGCCGATATTCAGCGGGACTGACGACCAAGACGTCGAGGACTGGTTGGCAACTTACCAGAGGGTGAGCGCAGTCAACAAATGGGACGATGCGACTATAGGATGACCAATGTCATACAAAGATAACGGTCAATAGCCTGGCAAGGGAACAAGAATTCAGGATCGCCAGTCAGCCTCTATATATAGTCTATAAAGGAGTACGTTTATCAAGGTCAATCACTCACAGGGGACCCTGATCATGAGAAAGAAATTTATAGAAGAATAAAATTGGGCTGGAGTGCATACGGCAAACATTGCCAAATTCCTACTGCGAGCTATACCACTGTCGTTGAAAAGAAAGGTGTACAATTATTGCATTCTACCGGTGCTAACATATGGGGCAGAAACTTTGAGGTTAACAAAGAAGCTCGAGAACAAGTTAAGGACCGCACAAAGAGCGATGGAACGAAAAATGTTAGGTCTAACTTTAAGAGACAAGAATAGAGTGGTGTGGATCAGAGAGCAAACGGGGATAGCCGCGGTATTCTAATTGACATTATAAGAGAAAAAAAAAATGGAGCTGGGCAGGCCATGTAATGCGGAGGATGGATAACCGGTGGACCATTAGAGTTGCAGAATGGACACCAAGGGAGGGGAAGCGCAGTCGAGGACGGCAGAAAACTAGGTGGGGTGATGAAGTTAGGAAATTCGCAGGCGCAAGTTGGAATCAGCGCAAGACAGAGGTAATTGGAGATCGCCTTCGTCCTGCAGTGGACCTAAATATAGGCTGCTGCTGCTGGTGATATGTTTATATGTACACGACATTTTCCGACGACATTCGTGTATAGGGAGTGTTCACGTGACGTTGCGTATACAGCCAAATTGTTGTCCTATTCACATCGTCCACTATATGATGCTCAAGATAAGCGGATCGAGATATAACGCGCTGATTTTCACCGCGGCTTATATGCACTGAAGCACTTTATATGCACTTTCCCCGCGGTTATATGCACTGAAGTCATGTTATGTATTATATACATAACATGACTTCAGTGCATATAACGCCTATACGTGTGTCGTAGGAAGAACGTTTTGAGAGTCCGCAAAAAAAAAAAAAGAGAGAGAGAGAGAGAGAGACGGTATAGGAAGCGAGAGGATAAGTGAGAGCGAGAGAGAGAATGGAGAAGAGAAAATCGGAAGGAGCGACCAAGTACTGCGAGGCGCAAGAAGAAAAGGAGGAGGCGGAGCGCGCAAGCGGCGGCGCGGACCCGAAATTAAATCGGCGAGCGCGCCGAGACGAGAGAAAGAGAGAGAGAGAGAGCGCACGGCCAAACGACGCGTATACGCGCGAGAGTGCGAGCGAGCTATAAACGTGGGCTCCGGTATAAAAATTACACGGCCCGGGACGCTTTATTTGCTTTACGCAGGTGGTCATTATACGGTAGGTCCCGCGGCCGCGAGAAAGCGTCGTGTCCTCTCTCCCCCCCTCTTTCCCACAGTGCGAGTTGCCGCGGCCGCCAAATTAATTAGACTCTCGTTGCAGCGCGAGCACGCGCGGACACGAGTGCGCGCCGCGCGGACGCCCTTTTTCTTATTCTTATACACTCGCCGCGAGGAGCACGCTACAAGACCGCTCGTTGCTCGTCGCCGTGGGAGGGCGATGTGCTGCATGCGCCAGCTCAGATATACATGCACATACGAGCTCTCCATGGCGTTCGAGCATGTGTGTGTGTACATGTACACAGTGTGCCTATACGCTGCGTGGCGGATGTGACGCAGGACACTCCTTTATGTGCACCCCTGTACGCGCCAGCGACTGTATATATAGCGACCTTACGCAAAGCACGCACGTTCATGTTTCCTGAGACAAAATCACTGCAAGGAAGGAAGGAAGGAAGGAAGGAAGGAAGGAAGGAAGGAAGGAAGGAAGGAAGGAAGGAAGGAAGGAAGGAAGGAAGGAAAATAAGAGGCGAAAGGCAGAGAGGTTAACCAGGTTAAGTGTCCGGTTGGATACTCACTGCAAGCATGGAGCATCGACCATATAGATATTTTACGAAAGAGGAAGGTGCCACTGATGCCGAAGAAAATGCTTATTATAGTTCCTATAGAAAACATCAAGAGTCGTACTCTCTCTCTCTCTCTCTCTCTCTCTCTACACTACGCCACCACGGCGGGTGTGCGTGTGAGTGAGAGAGAGAGGTCGATGGAAAATTATTTCTCCTTCAAGAGCTATATCTTCCAATTTTCCAAAGAGCATTTCGCTTAAATTGGCTATATGTTTGCGTCCCGGTTCAAATCCGTCAACGCTGTCAGTCTTTCTTGTATGTATGTGTTGTGACAGGCTCCAGACTACCCCATTTTATAAGCGGCTCTCAGCCGGAGCGATTCCCGGAAATTTCCGCTAGGCTAGGTCCTCCTGCAGTATAATAACACTTCTCGATTACTCCTTTTGCTCTGATATTTCCTGTTACACCATTACACTGATACGGAATGCATGCCCTTGTACATATACTGCGCCACTAAGCTTATATATAGCTTCATCGGTAGCTCCGACTTTATTCAGTTTTCGTTTCGCCATCATGCAACGACGGTAATTCTTTAATATTAAGAACGAGCCACTTGTTAACTTCACAAGGGCAATATATTTAAGCAGCGAAATTCTTGGATATAGGTCGTATTAATGCGCGGTGGATGTTGATATTGGGCTCTGTAATTGGACGCGAATGCGCAAAACAATTAGAAAACGCACTTATCACGAGCCTAACGTGTTACGTTCCTTAATTAATTGTATACGTCTTCATTGTCCCTGTATATATCTGAAGGATTGATGGGTTATTCGTGACACGCTCTCCATTTAATTAATCTTATACACCCTCTTGGCCAACCTACACCGGCGTTGTGTTGAGAAAACACACGTACGCGGGCGCATTAGGAAGATGGTGGGGTGTACGTGATATCCCAGCATTACACAATGACAAACAATCGCTTCGCGTTAGCCGTTCACACTTAAGTGAGGCTCGTTTCCGTTTTCGTTGCACTCACGTATACAACAGGAGCACGCATGCGCTCCTGTACTTCTAACGTGTACCCTATTTATCGCGCGCCCACGTCGCCACGCGATTTTCATAAGCCAGCATGTCCCGGCTTCCGACGAGATTCCGGCCAGTTTCCAAAGCGTGCGGGTATTGCGTGCGCACGTAAGCACATCAGCATGCACACCTGCGAGAGACGCCCGGGGCGACGCTTAACGAAAATTGATAACCTCAGTGTCGTTAAGTGCTGCCTCGCGTCCTACACACCTTCGTCCCTTTCTTTGCCTTTCCTTTCATATAGCCTTCTACTTCTTGTTTGTGATGTACACAGGATGCCGCTGCCGTCCGGGACGTTTCCACGTTTTACAGCTGCCTTTACTGGAAGGCTGCGTGGTTGGGAGTCTCCGGGACGGTGTACGTGTCTTACTAACGATGCAAGATTATTTCTGAGTCAAAGAGAAAGAAAATATCACGGAGAAAACACGTATAAAACGCGCACGCGGGCGCAATACCGACCAACTTGGCACGGGAGCACGACGACGACGATGCACATTTGTACACGTCAGCACCGTTATTAAACCTAATTATAGAATCCGCGATGCGCATGATTTACATAATCTAACTGTCCGACTCGGCGTCTGTAATTGTTATTAATGTCAGCCTACATCCGATAAGGCCGCCACCTGATTAGAACGGAGACAGCGTGCAGAGGCAGAAGTTGGTCTTCGTAATAATTATTCCCCTTCTGTCTTTTGGGGCGGGTATAGAAGCTAGTTTAGCCCGCCTTTAAGCTACCCGAGAGTGCATGCGGCAACTGCAGGCAGCGTCATTCGAGCTAACCAGCATTTCGAATCAATCGCCTCGAAGACGGTAGACAATTAACTTCATTACTGTCGTTATTACAATTAATCCTCATTACTTTCTTTTTCTTTAGGCCACAGGAGACCAGAAAGGCGGAATAAAGCAAGAGCATATGAAACGAATGCCACCACATCGGTGAGATGCCGCTAAGCTGAATGCCGCAACCCGCACGTGATAGCAGGCTGCGCGGGCGACCGATTCGTAAAAACATTAAGCCATCCCCGCGAGCACCCTAGAATTAGAGCTTAACTGGCTCCTAAATCACGAGCTTGTTTTAACCGTAACACGCCTCACGTGCACGCCGATTTCGCCATTAGGGCAGTCCGCAGCATTTCGCAGCTAGGCGGCGAGAACGAAGCCTCACGCTCGCGCCTTGTCCCGGAGCATGCGTGCAGTCTCAGGTTACGCCGCACCGCGCCCCCTCTCCACGAGCGCCGACGGAGGTTACAAACGAATGCGTCTACTTCAACGCCGCCGCCGGCAACCGCCACGCAACGCAGGAGTCGGCGGCGAGAAAAGCCGCTCAAATTGCGCGCGCTCAGGCACCTCTCGCGCAAGCCGACTACTCAGGCGCAACGCTGGGCCGGCGAAAAAAATTCCGATCGGCATAAACGAATGCCGAACGGCGTACCGCGGGCGGGCCGTCCCGGTGGTCCGTGTTGGGCGGGAACACGCGCTGACGTCATTCGTGTGGCTCCGCCCATTCCGCATGCGGTGTCCCGCCGCGCCGCAGTCGCGTACTCCGAATAGGCGCGGTTCCCCGGGCGTCTGTCTGCGGTGCCCGTGCCGTGCTCGGCGGCGAATTCCACGGCGGGTGCGATAATTGCTCGCTTGGCTGGCGGTGTCGGTTTCGCGTGCAAATTCTGCGGCGGGCTGCCGCCACTGCTGTTCCTTCCGCCGCCCTTGTGCGCTCTGTCCAGTCGCCATGTCTTGAACGCGGTGTCCGTGCGGCTGTCTGCATGCGGCGTTTTGAAAACACCCCCGCCTGGTGCCCTTCTGTTACGGCGTGGTCTTCAAGAGTGAGCGCAGCAGCGGAGGAATCGCTTGGTCGTGCGTGTCTGCACTGAACGAGTCGTCGTCCTCAGCGATTTCCCCTGTGGATGTGCGCGGACTACGTGAGCCGGCTCCCGCCGCAACGCGGGACTGGCGCGGCGACCGCCACCACCACGGCCCGTGCTGTCCCCGTGGTCTCTCGTCAAGTGGCCGCCAACTGACGTCACGTGTGACGTCACGTGGCATGACGGTGAGTCCCACGTCCTTCCCATTGAAGCCGCCGGTTAATGATGACTACCCCTGGACTGAACGCTCGGCCATCGTGGCATAGTGGAAGTTTGCCTTTCCGTTTTGTCCGGCCGTCCCACTGCACGGTCTAAGCGACGTACTGTATACTTTGGATGTGATAGCAACATCTCACGCTACGTGGGGTAATCGGAGAAGCATAATCCCATTTGTGGAAACAAGGATGGATTGTTGATGGATAATGAATAAAACCTGCTTTTGATTTCATTGTGACACGCATGCACCAATATGCGGAGTGCAGCTATGCGGAGTGCAGCTTGTGTGACTGTACTTAGACGCGATCACGCTACGTTTCACAGTCCCTCGTATTTGCGGTTTTGCGAAGCTCAAACGCAAAGATAAGAAAAAGCAGGGCGTATAGCGATCTGCGGGAAGGAAAACGTCCACCAGCACGTCCGAGCCTTTGGGGCCTTATAACAATAACAATCAACTTGATAAGTCAAGTCAAACATGCTTGTTTGCAGGAAGAATACAACAATATTCATGCGGGAACCAAAGACAAAAGGCGACACGCCTGATGAGGTTTTAGCTTCGTCACTAACGATACAGCCTGCAGCAGTGGACAAAACAGCGAAAAAAATAAATAAAAAAGTCGCATTTTATCGAAGTATATAAGCATTTGCCATCTTCAGGTGTTATCGCATGCATAATTCTGCACACATTCGAGGCGTACACATAGGCTCAAACCAATTTGTTTAAAAACTGTGAGTAACACCACATTCATTATTTAATATATCATCTACAAATCTTTCTTTTAGATATAGTTCTGGCATGTGAAGATTAAACCGATGGGTAAACTATAAAAACAACTGGAATTCGATAACTCAATGATTAGCTTTCTTCTTACGACAGCCAACCAGCCAATAACTTTTGTCGCGCATCCTAGTGAATCGCATCTACACCACTTAATTTAATTACGAAGCTCGGGCGAGAAAATTATACTTTAGGCACTTGCAATGAGAAGCGACCGATACATCTCAAGAAAGAAAGAAAGAAAGAAAAAAAGTCAAAACGAGCATTAGAGCAACGAACTCATGCACAGTTGTTTCAATAGCACGGCCTGTTGGCGCAGGCACATCGGAGTTTCTTAGTTTTTTCTACTGTGCGTTCATACGCCATCTTTGTATTCAAAACACTCAAATGGGCACATGCCGTCGGTCATGCGAATGAAAGGAAAAAAAAAAAAAAGCACACAAGTGCAAGAGCTACCCTGCCTAAAAAAGAAGCGATCGAGTTACACCAGATAAAGTTGAATAGCACCAACACAATAAAAAAGTCTATAGCTGAGTGAGATGTCTTTTACGCTGGTAAGTTCTTTGTGATTCGCTGCAATATAAGTGGTAGTTATTTGCTGAAATTTCGCGATTTGCATATTTAACACTTTTCACACCTTTATCTGTCACGCATTTATACAAAATGAAATTTGATTGTTCAGGTATTAATAAAATTAAAAAAAAAAAAACATCCGATTCCACAATGTTGTTTACGTTCCTATGCTGAAGAAAATGACCCACGTTCCTAGCGAAAATGCAACGTTCGAAGTGGGTGAAATGAGTATATAAGCTCCATGCAGTCAATGCTTTGGAATCTACAGCTGTAGTATCAGTTGTTGGATCATATGCTATTGTGGGGTATGTTTAAGGCCTTCATCTGTCGTATATAAACGTAAATGTCTTTGAAAGGTTCTGTTTCTTTTGCATGTCTTTATTGTCCTATTTTACGTATTCACTCGTTTCTCAACTCCAGTTCAGGCTTTCGATATGGGTATAAATGAATAATGTCCATGTATATCGATGCGTTAAAAACCGGCAGCTATAACCAATATGCCTAAAAACTGGCAGCTAATATCAGGAGTTGCGTTGTCTTTTGTGTGAAGTGTATAGGATTTCAACTGTCCTGTATATATATATATATATATATATATATATATATATATATATATACAAACACTGCCTCCGAAATTATCTTCTTTTTGCCCACTTCATGCAACATCGCTTATCGCCTTATCGCCTGAATCCATCTTTTATATCTAACGTAAGGTTAATCGTTAGGGTTTGTTATTTCCGGCGTTGCAGCCAACATTTAACTTTGTATGCTTCATTTTTGAGTTGCTCCATCTCGGACCTTTAGACTGCAGAAGCGACTGCACCCGCGTGACTGGCGTTAAGCGGCGTGTCATTTTTCATCGCGAGTAATTTATCGCCAATTCTTGTACGGCTGCGCGCATGCAGCGATTGCTATGCACATACCTTGGTCGCATAAGGCCGCAATTAGCCTACATCACCACGCAGCCTAGCAGGAGTCGTGACGGTGCTAAGTGCCTTGATTAATGGAGCCCACACTATGCATTGTATGACCCTTGACGTGTCAAGTCAACATCTCGTTCTGTTTTATTTATTCTTCGTCTCTATAGCGCGGTTATATAAGCGCGGAGACAGCACGGAATGTATTACCTGTATCGCTGCACACACGAAGGTTATTTTACCCCCAAATGTCGAGATTCAATTGATTAGTCGTCATATACGTCATAACACAAGTGCATAGAAAATTAGGGGGCGACGCTGTTTAATAAAAGTGCAATTGTAGAAGCAATCGAAAGAAGGTGAGTTCGCAACATGAATTAAAAGCCATTGTGACGCTCACAAGCTCTGTTGTGGTATACAGCATGCTTCCGACATTATACGAGGTAACACGTAGTGCACTTAGCTGAGGATCATGATTTCGTCTAATTGGTTAAACTTGTGCACCTCAGTTAATGGGGCCCGTACAGCACCAACACAAGACAATATCGCGCGCTTTTTTTCATCCCGATTTTTTTTTCTTATTTCATCCTGCTTCGCTTGAATTAACCTACTGTTTAATTGTCAGTATATATGCTGAAGTATGAAACACGCGAAAGCCCACTACACAAGTAACAAAAAAGCATATATTGTCTTTCTGTTGACTTTTTTATGTGCTTAGTTGATAGTCTGTTGAAATGTAACAGAATATAATGCATTCACTTTTCAAACGCAGGAAAGTGAATATGAACTTTCACCAAAGAGGAATGAATATACGCCTACCTGCAACGAAGACGACATCCATGGGATATTATTATTATTATTATTATTATTATTATTATTATTATTATTATTATTATTATTATTATTATTATTATTATTATTATTATTATGGGAGCAGGCTGACAACTGGACGGACGTACGGGCAAATGAAGTGAACGCACTACCAAGTGACGACGTGTTACATCGTTATAGGTATATAGCGCTACTTCTGTACAATAATTTTTAGGCTCTCTGACTGCATTATATCAGGAGATCTCTGATGTTGCGAGGTTTCCCCAATGAGTTTGCCTGAAATTTCTTTATGCCTTTTTCATTCTACGCATTAGGTTCCAGTTTTCTCTACCGCTATCCGTGGTGCCGACGCATTGTGTATACGAATGCTTATAAACTTTAATACCTTATAACCGTCCCGCCTAGGCGTCTCGATTTTTCGTTGATTTATTTCATTTTGGTTCTGACTTTATTTTTATTTGGGTAGTGAATTGCTTATTAGGTATTAGCCTTTAGGCTATCTGGCTGTAAATTGGCTAAGCAACTGCCAATTGGTGATCACACAATAACTAACGGCAGTAGTGGCCAACTTATTAGGTTCGTTCAGAACTATAGGACTGTCGTCAGTTATAAGGCAATAAAAAAAGTCACTAGGTTTATTATTTCTCAAACATCAAACCTTCCTTTCCTTTTTTTTTTTCAGGGATGAGAAAAACCAGGAACAATTTAAACGTTTGCGCTTTATTTCTACTGCCAATATACAGTTATTCATTATACAGTTCTTCTAGATTATTTATAACTACTTTAATCGATCAACCAGCTACGTATATGAGCGGTACAACACACAGATAAATTGGAATACCGCACATTTTGCACTGAATAGTCCATTTTGTTATACTGTGAAAAAAAAAGAAAAGAAAGATAGCGATCGTCACAACGTCACTGCCTTCTTGTGTTAATTTGCTTGTGTTTCAAGGCTGAGCTGTTTTCAACTTTGCACTTAGACCGCTGCAGATAAACAAAGTCTATAATCGTGCTGGTGAGATAAAAAGCGGGCTGCAGTATCTGCAGACAAGGGTGCGGGCGATTTTGGGATGTCAGATTTTCTCCCCTTGCATGACTCGCGCGAATACAGTTGTTTAGCAGAACAATCGAACCCAAGGCACTAATTTTTTAAAGGAAATGTTCGTCAGCGTAAACAACTGCTTGACCATAACTAGGAGGCTACGAAAGACAAGCCGTTGAAATTAAGGCGCTTCTGCTTTCCCACTCCAAAAGTAAAGAAAAAAAAAAAAAAGCATTCCAAGTGGGTGCGAATGAACCAAACCATCTAATGGGATTGCTACAACTTTCTGTTGTTTATGTTAAAGAGTTAAAACACATTGAACTATCGCTGTGCCGAAAAACAATGACAAAGCTTATGTGCAAGAATTTAGAGATTTTAGATAATGGGGAGGTTATGAACTACCATACATTAATGCTGCGTCACTCTTCCCTTGCTTGCCAGCGCTGATAGTCCGCACACAATGCTCTTTCTAAAAAAGTGTGTCAGTATATGAACCGATCAGAACGGGCCACTGAATGATTCGGCGTTGCAATTAGGATCGCTCCAACGCGCATAAACAGAGCTGCATAATAAAGTCATGCATGAAAACATTCCGCTGCGCACCTCCGCAACGAATATTCCGAAATGGGCACTATATATTTTCGGGATTACTATAGTAAATGAATATGGCATTGGCCACAGCAATGTGTGCCTTTTCAATTGCACCGTCGGCTCCGTAAGATTAGACATTTATTTACGCGATATTTTTTTTTTTTTTTTTTTGTGGCACGAGCACCGAGTGAAACGTTTGTTTCTTGCGCAGCAACTTCCGGTTGAGGACCCACTTCCGGTTTGTCACAGAGGTGGGACAAAATTGCAAATAAATCATAGAAATTAAAAACAGGTAGATATCGATGGTTCTACTTATGGTTGATGATAGATCTGACATCGGAGCACAGGTTTAGTACAGTAAAGAGCTAATGAAGTGTCAGGAATAATTAGAAACAATTACGGAAAGTCTAATTGCCGTACACCAAAGCACAGAATCGTACACTTTGGATACCCACCGCATGAGTAACGGTTTGGCTCCACTTGCGTGGCGGTTTCCCGCCAGTTCCGTTCGCTTGCCCCTCCGCGTTCGGTTTGCCGCCCGTTCTGTTCGCCATGGAAGTAGACGACAATGACGCCGGGCCTAGTGTAGTGTAGTGTAGTGTATAGTGTAGTTTACATCGTTTACATCAAGAATTCACCAGCATTCTCTGCGTCTGTATCGTACTTCACTTTAATAACACAAAGTTAACACAAGGAAAACACAAAGCTAACCCAAACAATACACCAGGGTACACCAACGCCGAGGAGCGAGTGCCACTAATATACATCTAAGTCAAGGATTAGGGTCTTTTCGCGTTTTTTTTGTGTGTATGTGTGTGTTTGTTCTTCTTCTTCTTCTTCTTTCTGGGGTTTTACGTGCCAAAACCAGTTCTGATTATGAGGCACGCCGTAGTGGAGGGCTCCGGGTTAATTTTGACCACCTGGAGTTCTTTAACGTGCACTACAACGCAAGCACACGGGCGTTTTTGCATTTCGCCTCCATCGAAATGCGGCCGCCGGGGCCGTACGTACTAGAGATGGAAGAATATCAAAATTCTCGAATACGAATTGAATACGAGTAGTAAGCGTCAAAATCACATTGAATATGGAATAGTCAAACGCAGACGCATATATTTCACAGCAGGAACTTTTATTCCGCTATGTTTAGGTACCATGCCTGTAGTCACTAATGCAGAAAAATGAAGAGAGTTAGCTATGTCAGATACAAATTATCAGTTTTAAACACAAGACCACTAATTTGTCATTAAAGAAATGCTGCACGAATATTCTCTCAACCACTTTTAGAGCCATCGTTAGCTCTCGAAGAATGAATGGCTGCTGTGTTGACTCGCTTCCCCAAAAGACCCCAAATAAGTGGTTGCGGAAAAAAAAAATCATAAGTCCTTCAACGGTCTTTTTTTCCCCCTTCTTCGCAACTTGTGTGCAGTAGACATGTGTAAAATCGGCTGTTCCAAAGAAAACATCACTGGTTATACCGTAAAAAATAAAGCATCTACATGATTAGACCAAAAGTGACAGAATACAAGCAAAACTCGCAGCTTGTGCGGTAAGCTTCGTGCCTCAAAACCTAAAACCCATTTGTTCCCGAATCGCTTCAAAAAACGTTCTCTTTCTTCACTGCTGATAATTTGCGATACGTTGTTTAGAAGACAAAGAAGAGTAGCCACACTTTAACAGTTGTTTATTGCGAAATATTTTGTAATTTCTGAACATTCGAAAATACGGAATAGTCCATCTTCGAATGCGAATACGAATGGTTAGTCTGAAATATTGGATTCGTATTCGAAACTTCGAATATTCGCCCACCCCTAGTTTGTACCTACACGTATTCGTCATATATATCAGCTCCAACTCCTCCCTCTATACCTGCATTTAACACTGTCTGGTCATTGCGAATAATAAATAAGTGAGACTAACGTAATTAGTGGATTTTATTTAGCTGCATTTCTGTAACTGTGGCTATTAAATGCGACCGATATGCCTGACGACCATGC
This sequence comes from Dermacentor silvarum, assembly GCF_013339745.2. NCBI lineage: Eukaryota > Metazoa > Arthropoda > Arachnida > Ixodida > Ixodidae > Dermacentor > Dermacentor silvarum. Next base: position 215,462,896 of record NC_051155.1, on the reverse strand, counting down.
GCTGTCGCCAATAATGATTTGCCAAAAGCTTGATTTTTCCTCTTTGCAGTATCTGGGCCCTTTTCTGGAATCACGGTGATGTCGTATAGAGGTAACGCGTGTGTATAAGTAAGGCAGAAACTTCTTACTGCCCGTTCCTTGGCATTTGTTACAGGCCATACAGTGATGAGATGCCAAAGTGTTAGACGCAGAGTCGTTTACTATACCTCTTGGTATACGTGATGTATATAGTGTATAGTGCATGAAGGCACACACATACATAACGCCATTGTGCACAGTACCACAGTATACCTGTGTTTAGTTTTTGGCGCTATCAGTGACAAGTGTCGAAGTGAATATATTCCACGGACTGCGTGAGTCCGAACCGTCGGTTCCTCGAGCCATTTTCTTCTCATAACGTACGTTACCCTGAATTTCGTAAAGTTGCCGAAAGCATACGATGGAAGCGCCAGCTCCACAGACTGAATTCACAAAGCCTTTCGTTCGGAAGTGTTATTTGCCATTATAGTCGCCTTCGCTAATATACATGTATAATATATCCAGCATCAGGACTGGCTGAAATTTTCTCTGCCAATCAATTCGAAAGTAATAGCTGGTTGTGAATACGGGACCAGGTCTTCAATCGTAGCTTCCGTCCAAGTGATATGTTAAATAATTTACACCCTTATGCTCTTTTAAGGGCGTAAATTATTTTACAGTATATATGATGGCAACACAAGTCGCTGCTTCAATTCGGGACTGTTTGCTACCAAATATTGTAACGGATGTCTAAAGCATTTCGGGTGTTCCTGCGGAAAAAATAAATTTGAGCTGCCAGCAGAGGATAACACATGTCTTCAATGGTGACAGATGTCACGAGCTCTAACTTAGGATCAAAGCTTTCTTTCGTTAATGCTCTTCGACATCGCATGGCCGGCCGCCATCGCTAATAATATGTCCACCATCGCCACGAACAGTTTTTGCATAAGAACGTATTTCTTAGCACGGGCCTGGGTTCACTGTGTACGTCCTTCACAATATAAGTTGTCGCCATCGTCAGGCATACTTCACCCTATAAATATACAGACCCTCTTCTGCATATTTTATATGCTGTAATTGACCTACGATGTAATAATAATAATGGTAAACTTATTGATTGAAACTGCCGTATAGCGAAGAAAAATGAGCCTTTACTCACCACTGCCAGTGATCGAACTGATGCCCCTGCGACAATATTTAGATGCGCTCTCACCGAGTTTTGATGCTTGGTAATTTGACGGGGGCTTTGGCGCACGTATATTGGTAATTTGACGCACGTATTCCAGAGGCTACAGCATGACACTACTGCAGCAGTCTGATAATGCTTACACCCGTAAAGAGGTGCTGGTTTTGTCCCACGATGAACACCTCCATCCTTTAGACTATTAAAAAAAAATCTCGTATACACGACAGCGAGCTCAATCTATCTGGCGATGAGAGAAGACGCGTATAGTTGAAAACTATGTTAATTCGGATCACGTGATGTGCACCGAAATATAATTCGATAGCGATGGCTATTAAAGTTTGTTTCATCTTTTGTGTCGTCTGTCACAGATAATCACGTAAACTTGCTACAAAAGTCGCCAAAAAGACTTCATTTGTCCCCATTGACGATTGCATCTTGCCCCTTAAGGGTGAGGTTGTTAGCTATGAAGCAAACCAAGTACTTTTTATACACCCATAAGGGTGTTAACGTATTTAGCGTGACATGTGGCAGACGTATACGGCTTTGTGCGCATAAAAAAGATGAAGCCGTTTTTGAGAGGATGGCGATGTTCGCTGCGAAGCCGGGCCTGCTGCTTTCGCAGTAAATAAGTGCATATAGAAGAAAAAAAAATCGCTGAACTATGCCGATTTTTATATTATTAACCGTATACGTAACTATAGAGCCCTAACTTGGAGCATGTGCACTCCCGTTCTATACTTTAGAACCACGGAATTGAATTGAATTTATTTCCAACAAGCATGTTTACATATACATGTTTGAGGCGTATGGAAATAAAAGCCGCTAAAAGGCAGCTTGACATAGCTTCCATATCCCTAATCGATAAGAACCACTTATCGATGAGAGAATTCCACGTATTCGAAATGCCAGTGAGACAAGTCGTGACTCTGCACACTCTATTTGCCGTTTGAAAAAGGGGGAAAAAAAAAAAAAAAAAAGGCTAAGCAAAAAACATCGTTCGAGTCCTATCGTCTGCTCGAACTGCATAATTCGTTCTACACCGAGCTGCGTCGGGTCATAATTACGACTGAGGCAATTGATTGGATAGCGGTGATGGAAGTCAAGTTATGCGGGCCGGATGCGTTCAGGGAATACGCGAGAAACAGTGCGGCAGATCCGGATGAAACTGATGCAGTCGGCAAGTCACGAACTGGTTTTTCGCACTGCATCGGTTCCGCCACCTCTGCTGTCATGTATAGATTCCGATTTGCAGTTCTCCCATTCGCACTTCCTGCAATTCTAAAGTGACTCAGTTGCCATGAACTTATACGCTGTCTCGCAAGGAGGCATTTAATGTGTTTTCATTCTTGCTTTTATTAGCTGCGACAGCAGGAAAAAAAAAATGGTTGTAAATAGACCGCTTTCTCGATATCATAGAAATTAAGAAGTAAAAGCTCGAAAGAAAAATAAAATGAATGAAAGCAATAACAACAACATAAAGAACATCTACGACATCGGTTATTTGAAGAAACGTTTAAAGAATAAACCAACAAGCTTAACTAACAGAAGTTTAGACTAAGAACAAAGCGACAAAATCAGAAGCGTATCAGACGTCTGTGCTTACATACCAACACAGAGCTTTCTTCGTGTGTGTGCGTGTGTTTTTTTTTTTCTGATCTCCGTCTCTTTTTATGTGTGTGCATTTTCGTTATCTTTCTGTCTCCCCTTACCCCTTCCCCAGTACAGGGTAGCAAACTAGATATCTACCTTCCGGTTAACCTCCCTTGCCTTTCCCATCTCATATATATATATATATATATATATATATATATATATATATATATATATATATATATATATATATCAGATGTAGATCACTCTTTCCTAAAACAAAAATTGGAAAAGTGCTATGATATACGGTAGCTGGAACCTGAACATTTATTAACAAAATTGTCGTTCTTCAGTGTACTCGCGAACTTTCGAAATAGCCCCACCTATGCGAAATCGCATTCCCTGTGGGTTATCATCGCCGTATCTAATATACACCAGCAATGTGCGTTTAAGTAACCGTGATGCGCAAAGCGTACAGATTTTTCAGTAGTTCTATTGGTTTTGAACACAATCTGCGAATTCACTGTTCAACAAGGAAACATACTAATGTTTCTTTTGCAATAGACTGGCGTTTGAGTGCCAAATGAAACGTAATCAATGGACAAAAGAAAAAAAAAAGCTTTCAATACGATTTGTTTCGAAAGAGAAACAGACATGGGTTCTTAATCGTCGAAAGCTTATCCAGCCAAAGTTCGCGACCCCTTCAGGGCAGGAGCACATTCCTAGAATATCGTATTAATTTTTTTCGACCATTCAGTTGCTTCTTGATATTTTGCTTATAATAGCAAATCATGGCTCAACCGACCAATACTTATGATTGCATGTCGGTATAAACGTAATATAGGGTTTACTTTAGCTCTGCCTTGTTCTGTAAGCCTACCGAAATAAGCTGAAATAAAACAGACAGTGAGATCACCGATTATACGTAGGGGCCCTATCGAGAAGGAAATGTATGCACAGAAACATATAATATCAGAAAGACATTCAAGTGTGGAAAACAAGAAAGATTCCTCATTATTTGCTTCACTTAGGATTACTTCCTATGTGTGTACAGTCTTTACATCGGAGATGAACACGAAGTCACGACTGACTACCAAAATTGAATACTGGATTTCCGAAATGTGTCCTCTACATATACAAGGTGAGATCAGGAATGTGGAACGCTTCATCTGGTCATTTCGACGAGGAAAGAAAGACGCTGCTTCACAGTCTACAGAAGAAAGGTCCCCCAGCACGCGAGCTTTGAAGACGTACTCGTATAATACGCATTCTCCGAAGGGCTCGCAATACTGGGCTCGCAGTACGACTGTTGATAGCCCTTCTTCGAGACACGGAGTTGATCAACGTTTTTGTGACACACCCGTGTCGACAACATACGAAATGCTCAGGCGGAACAATTGCCGGGCAATCATGCCCGGCTAATTAACCCCACTGATTGCAACACCATGTATACCACCGCCACAACAGAAACGAAACAACGGCGAGACGGAGGCACGATGACATCGAGTGCAACGTTTTCTTTTCGCTTGTTTTCACGAGACGACAATGACGACGGATGTCAACAACGACGACGACGACGCGGCGTAATGGAACGGACGGACAGAGAAAACAGTTTCGAGCGCTTAAACTGCTGTCACAGTTAAATCTCGTGCTCAAGGATGTGCAAGTTTTGGTTTGTTGGGTGCACGGTTCGTTGCATCGAACCAATATTTCACTGAGCCACTGTTCGTGTTGAGTGCAGAGGTGGCATCATTCATTATACGTCTCTGCTTTTGAATTGGAGTTCGATCGCGTGCTTGATTCACCGCGGCTGCAGCAGCATTTACACGGCGAGGAATCGCACGCCCATGTATTTAGGCATAGATGTGCATGTTGAGTGATAATGCCGTGGTGGAACGTGCTGTACAACTGGTCCGTCCGCATATCTTCAAGTATAGCTGAGGAACGCGTTTAAATTAGGCTTCCTTTGTTCAACATGCGTTTGTATGCGCACCATTCCTTTTTATATCGCTCTCTCTTTTGATTTGTGCACCTTCGATCAGCGTTCATTAATTTTACCCCCTTTTCCAGCACAGGTTATAACCATGCATATTACACTGGCTGACCTCCGATTCCTTTCATGCCTGTCGTTGCCATGTCGTTGCTAAGTCATGCGTCTATTTTCTCCTCCTCCTCCTTCTATACGATGTGAAAATTAATACAGGGTCAGTCGTTCGAGGCTTTATATACGGCGTATGTCTCAGATAGATAGTCATACTTGTGTATTTAGAACGAAAGAATGCATCCAATATTAATAAATTTTACCGTAATTTTCTTCTACTCTGCGGTTATAGCGGAACACTTTATAGCTGTCGGTCGCTGCAGTGTGTTGAAAGAAAACTGGCGCGCGTGCGTCCCATGGCGCGCTGCATTCAGAAAAAAAAATTGAGTCGCGATCTCGCAAGTTATGCAACATATCTCCCGCACTCGCATTACGCGCTGATCGGTGCACAAGCCGGCTATTCATCTTGCGCTTACTCAAGCGTGGGGCTCGCTGTTAGACGGGAAGCCGATAGCGCACGTATTATAACTATACAGCAAATTACGCCCTTCAACGGCGTCTCACCCTCCGCTATCTTTCTTTCTTCATGTTGCGCGCTCGCGGGTAGATCGTGAGCAATATACCGGGTATATATTATAGAGGCGTAAACGAGGTGCAGGTCGAGGTAATGTCGCGCCGCACTTAGTCGCGCCGGGTAATGAAACGACCCCGCCGAGAAAGAAAGATGGACGGTGTCGCAAGGAGGCGGCTTCGACCCGGCACGAATCAAATTATGAGAGAAAGAAAGAAAGAAGGAAAGAAAGGAAGGAAGGAAAGAAATAAATGCAAAATTAAATCGATATAGAGAAACGAGCCGGTGCAGGACAGACGAAGAAACAAAAGGTGTCTCGCGCAGATCCCGGGGCGTGTACTACGTAATACGCCGACGTGGTCTGTGTGATCTTTGCTCCGTGGCGCTCTCGTGGGTAGAGCTCTAAAGAGAGCTCCGCTGCGGCGTCCCACGGCGGCACCACTTCGTCGGCTCGTGTATATGTAGCGGAGTATATGTATACGCGTATATATATAAATACTCGGGCCTTGCACGCTCGAGGCGACGAGGATGGGGGCCGGCCGCCATTAGCAAATATGTGCGATTGTCCGAGGCATTCCTCTTTCGCGCCCTCTATCCCTCTATTTATCTCCGGGGCCGAGACAAGCTCGCGGGACCTTTGCCACCGGGGCGTTGTGCGTGTGTTTGTGTATACGTGTGCATGTGTGAGTGAGAGTGCGCGTAGCATGAGGACTAATAAAGGCTGCGCTCTCCATGGCTTAAGCAATGCTTCGGTCGTTCTTTTAAACTTTTTAATACTCCTAATATTTTCAGCTTGCAGACTTCGAAGGCGAAAAAAATAGCCCCGGTTCGAAATCCCTCTTCTCTTCCTCCGCGCCTTTCTTCAATTCCACATTTTGTTTCTACGATAGTTTTTCTTCTTGTTCTCTTATCAGTTCGCTTATCTGAAGCTAGGGTCGATCAACGGGCCTGCAAGAAAAATAGCCCTATTGGAAGGCAGACGTGAAGAATAGCGAGCGAGTGAGGAGGAAAAGTGGAGTCGAGGGCATGGAAGAACCTTTAGTCGGTGGGTCTTGGTCAGTAAGCGCTTGTATATGTATATATACTTAAATAGAGCAACAGCAAGAAGTATCGCAAGAGGTTGCGGGGAAAAAAAAAACGCACACACATACACACACGTACAAAAAGAGCGCAAGACAACTCGGCGAGGTGATGGGGAGAAAGTTGGGGAGCGCGGCCGCGCGCACGAGAGAGGGAGAGAGAGAGAGAGAGAGAGAGAGAGAGAGAGAGAGAGAGAGAGAGCAGCTTCAATCAGCAAAAAGAAAATTAAGATTTCTCGCTTCCAGAGCAGCTAGCGCGCCTCGCTCGGCGTACTATATAATGGATTTCGTGACGAAGCTACGGCGAGCAGCTCACAGCCGCTAACTTTCCTTTTCCTCTCGTGTTTGTTTCTTCTTCTTCTTTGCACTCTTCGCGGCGGCGGCAGTGGCTGGCTTTCGGGTTCGCGCATGCTTCGGTGGCGGCGGCGGCGGGCCCAATTCCTTTCGCTCATGTTATATATCCACGTCCAGTACGCTCGACGCGGTTATACGCTGCGTGGACCCGCCGTAATGCCCTTACAGCCTGTTTGCTCGCCTGCAGCCGCTGCATGCACGCTTCGCGGCTGTGTCAGTTCGTGGTCGGTCGAAGCGCCGCGTCTCGTTTCTTTTCATGTATTTATTTCTTTTCCACCGGCTCCGCGTATACCTATATACTAGATCGACTATACGCTCTCGGGCATCGCTTAAATGTCGAAAGCGCCGCCGCCATCACCATTGCTTAGTTCCGCGGTGGAAAGGTCGCGCTTCATAGATAGATAGATAGATAGATAGAGTGAGCGAGAGAGGAAAGTGAAGCGAGAACAGAAGCTTTCGCGGCGGCAGCGAGCCCGAAAGATCCTTTTTGCGCTGTCGCGGACTCTGTCCGGCGTCGTTTAGGAAGGAACGCGTGTTACGAGCATGCGGCGTGCATGCACACGTATAGGGATAGACAAAGAGCGCGCGCGCATTCGCGCGGCGTTTCAAGGCTCGATCGCGCGTATGCAGGTTTCGACCTTGAAGACGCGGAGCGCCAGGTAGGCGAGGAGAAAGAGAGTGAGTGAGGCAATACCGGTAACAAAAAATCAAAACGAGAGAAGAAATGAAGGGACGAAGCTGCCCTGGAACGGAGCTGCGTGCATTTTGCAGGGGTGCGCGCTCACTTACACAAGGGCAATCGTTTTGGAGTATGTATAAGCATATGCGCAGTCGCTGGCAGTCATTCAGTGTGGAAATATCTTTCGCGGCGCATAGCTCGTGCCAGGACATGTATGGAGGACGAGCGAAGTATGAGCCGTCTCAGAGATGAGAAATTCAGCCAAGAAGCTGCTTAATCGAATTACGAAGCAAGATGTCTTTTTTTTTTTTTTTGCTTGAAACTCTGGCCAACCAAGGGGTTTGTGTGTTAGTGCAACATTGAACAGCTATGACTGAGTTGCAATCAAATAATTTTGCCGTGGTAGTGCAAGCTGGTATATGTAGGCTATATGGTTATTGGTGTCTAGTATCTTTCCACCTTCCCCATTACACTTACGGTAAAAATTGGAATATAGCAATATCAAAAGAGGCTAATAAGTTCAAAGCGCGAACGAAGACGGGGCGACAAGAAACACAGACAAGCGCTTGTCTGTGTTTCTTGTCGCCGCGTCTTCGTTTGCGCTTTTAAACTTACTAGATCATGGAATACCAACTAGTCCAAACTACCACCCTTCTAAATCAACAGAGGGACGCGTTAGAACCCCCTGAACACATACCTGAAAATCAAAAAAAAAAAAAGAAAAAAAGATTAAGAAAGTCACGCAACAACAACAAACGTCTGTCTGCCATACACGTCCCTGCTTAGGCGAATCGTAACAGTGCAGAACTGGTAGAGAAACGAAGCATTATCATGATCCTAAATGCGCTTTCATTAGTAGTTGACACGCGTTAGTATATGTGTGCAAGGTTACTACGTACCGTATTATTATTATTATTATTATTATTATTATTATTATTATTATTATTATTATTATTATTATTATTATTTTACATACTGCAGCTATACAAGGGCTAAGCTGGAGTGGGTATGATAGAGGAGTCACGAAGAACGAGCATGACCTTGAGTGTTACAAAAACGCTAGGTAACAAAACATGACATATAGTAGAATCAACTGCAGAAATACAGTCGTTAAGGGGAAGGGAGCACACTTTACCAGGTAACCGATTCCAAAAGTCAGTTGTTCCGGGGTAAAAGCTGTACTTGAATTTAATGATGCGCGGGTGGAAAGGTTGCAGATTAAGTTTGTGGCAAATTTAAAGTTTTCTTAGCGGATGTTAAGTGCACACAGTTTGACAGACTGGAGTACGAATTAACAGATAATTATGATACTGAAATTTTACGAAACCCACATCGCGGCACGCCGCGAGTGGTGTCAAGTTCAAAAAAGGGAGAGTAGTATAGAGGTGGAGAAGTAACGGTCGTATCTGTCGAATATAAAGCGCCCACATCTTTTTCTGCGCGGATCCAATTTTACCAAGACTGCTACGTACTAGCAGGCCGGATCAGCGTTTTATGTAACAGTAACTACGTACGTTACTCGTATATCTACGAGACGCTATAGCACATGCTCGCGTCACGTGGCATTACAACATGAGGGAAATAAATGTCACAACATCATGACGTCAGCAACAGCAACTATATATACGTAAACGATGACAATGACAGCACGACGAAGACATGCAGCTGTGAAGAAGGCGCGAACGACTTGCACGTCATGGTCCAGGATGGAATCCTGGCTGGGTACGAATAATTATTTTCTGGCGACTGCTTCCTCTCTCAGCAAAACATGGCCACGGCGGCCGCATTTCGATGGGGACGAAATGCAGAAAACAGCCGTGTACTTAGATTTAGGTACACGTTAAAGAACCCCAGGTGGTCCAAATTAATCCGGAGTCCCACACTACGGTGTGCCTCATAACCAGCTGGTGGTTTTGGCACGTAAAACCCCCATAATTTATTTTTTTAATTAGTGAAACATGATGTTAACAGCTGAGGCAGACCCCACTGGAGTTGGCTGAAGTATGTGCCTCTCATACAGCTATCGCTGAAAAATAATTATACGGCCTCTTGGCTCGCGCTGTTCAAAAAGCCATGCACGCACGCGCACGTATACGTTTCGATCTGATCGGAGTAAGGCAGTGCAGATAACCACTTGCACTTGACTTCTGCGCCAAACACGAAATAGCGCTCACTGACATCAGTGCTATTTTGCAGCTGTAGACTGGCAACCTTTTCTTCTTCTTTCTGGCGTTTTACGGGCCAAAACCAGTTCTGATTATGAGGCACGCTGTAGTGGAGGGCTCCGGATTAATTTTGACCACCTGGGGTTCCTTAACGTATACTGGCAACCTTTACTAAAACAGCTTTGCGTTAAACCTAGTCGAATTCTTAACTAATTTAGGAGGGACACATGGCTACGGCATGTCTGCCAAATTGCCCAGGCGGAGTGATGCTAGCATCCCTCCTAATGTGAGCGGCGCAATAAAACCAGCCGAAAATCGAGAAAAGCAATAAATGTGGTGGTCAGTTTTCGTTCTGACTTTTTTCTTCTTTTTTTTTTCGCCATACTTGCATCACGCGGCTCGATCAAAAACCAGGACCAGTCACTCGATCGATCGGGCCCCGAGCCCATGATATATAGGCTGGATAACGCGTCCGTACATAATCGCTGCTTCGACAGAACACGCTGTTATAATCTCCCCTCGACTGCGTATACACAGTTACAGATGCGCGTTTGACACCGAATCATTTTCACCTTGACGCTCGAAAGGAACCGCGCGCGCGCGCGCGCGTGTGTGTGTATAATCACGGATACACGACGCGCGCGGCCTCGTGACTGCACACGGCGACAGTGTTCCGGGGCACACCGTTGACGCGCCGGAGTGCCTTCCGTCTGTCGGGACGATGAGGATGAAGGATCGGCTTCATTACATCGCGGCAGGCATATACGCACCCGCTTGTCCGTCGCAGTCCGGCCCGAAAATAAACGAGCTTTAAACGCTCGTCCCGTCTCACGTGCGGCGTCGTTAATCACGCGGGCGGCGGCGAGGCGCTCCATGTGCGGCCAACCTGGGTATAATATACTCGCCTATTTTCCTCAACCCTCCCTACCTACCTTCCTTCGCAGCCGCCGGTTTCAATGTTATTCTTTCTTTTTCGCTCTAATTCTTCCGTTTATACGCGCAGTTGCGTCGCTCACTATACACGTGCATGTCGGCCGCGTTGTTGACGACTCGGTTTTCTTTTCTGTATTTTTCTTTCTTATTTTTTTCTTCTTTTGTTCTCAACCGCTTAGTCAAATTACTGGTCCGTCATCACGCCCTCGCGCGGTTAGCGTTTGCTCTGAGCTGGCGCGGGTGTGTTACAGTGTATAGAGGAAATGGTGCGGAGAGAGACGAAACGGGCACTCAACACATTAAACTTTCGTGATTTATGAAGTAGCACCGTTTAAGCACATGCTCGGTATATAGCCCGCTTATTATTATTATCCCCCACCCCAGTGCAGGGTAGCAAACCGGAAACTCGCCTCTGGTTAACCTTCCCTGCCTGTCCTCTCTCTCTCTGTCTGCCATGACATATAGTGCAGATGGGAATGACCGTATGCGATGAAAGCATGACTTGCACGTGCGCGTCGTGAAATAAAGTTCTTTTCATGAAGTGTGTATGGTAGTTGCGAAAGACGCTGGATGTTCGAGGTGTCCGGTGCGCTTGAGAGAGCTGTAAGCGGCGTGTAAGGCTGACTTGCTGTTTAAGTCATCGTTACAATATTAATAACCAATAGCGTTTACTTTCGATCCACAGAGACAACAGAACGAGTATGTGGGTAAAAAATCCATTTTCTTTTTCTTTTTCATCTGTTTTCTGTGTACAGAAAGCTGTCGAACAGAATTCGTATATCGGTAATTAATTGGCTGGGTGAGAACGGTTGCTTCTGTTAATATTACGTGGTTAGCTGTAATAATTTTCTAGGCTTTGAATCATGTGCGGAGAACGACAAAAGTCGTTTTTACTGCAAGTACGCTTTGCTCGTAATCGCACTTGATGATCATCACATTTGCCTTACACACTCGCCTCACTGCCAGAAGACCGACTACGCACTTATTTTTGTCAGACGATACTGCCTTATCGTGCACACCTTCCATCAGATTACACAGCTGCAGCGAGAGCTTTGTTTCCCCCCTTGGAGCCTGGCTCAGCCACGAGTTCGACTGACAGTGCCAGGAATTCGAACGAAGGCACAACTCTCATCACGCAGCTCTCAAGCAACTTTCGCCGCTCTTGCTGTACGGAAAATACAACCATCTGTGCACTGACGGTTAAACCACCGTGGACGGGTTCTGCAGGATCAGTGATTCTTCCCTGCGAAAGTCACCACCGCAAAGTTCAAGACATCCCATCAGTTGATATTGACAGCCGCGAAGGCACAACTGTCATTGTATATAGAAGCAGCGCGCATCTTCTAAGGACACGCACGAACGCAAGAAACAGACAAACACACACGCTTGTGTTTGTTTCTGTGCTCCTCCGTACGCGTGTCCATACAGAAGTGCGATGATACTACAACAAACAGTCAATCAACAAGCCCACCAATGTCTTTTCAGCGAGCTTTATTAGCGCGTTATTCACCTCAAAGTATAATAGATCTCTCACTGCATGATTCATTTCTGTCCTCAGGATCGCGTTTGATTTCATTGCTTCCCTCGTTCGTTGTCTCCGGATATACGAATGCGCCTGCCGCCTGGATTACCACGACGTGAACAGACCGTGCTGTACCGTCTGTGGCTAGGCGTTGCATTTACGAACTCATATGCCTTCCTTATTGGAATGGCCAATAGCCGCACGTGCGACATGTGCAACAGCCATGAGGCGCTAGCACACATTATCTGTGCCTGCCCGAGCTATAATGCCGAAAGACAAGTATTGTGCCGAGTGCTGGACCAATTGGGCAATCGTTCACTAACGGAACTCAAAGCTTTAGGTCAGTGCTCCGACAGAACTTCCGCGCTGAAGGCCTTTTTCGCATTACTAAGGTTCCTTGCGGTCTACGGGCCTTCACGATATACTTAGAACGGCGCCCCCTACCACTCTGTAGTGTACGCGGTTTGTTTGTGCTCGTCTCTCTTTCTCTTTCTCTCTTTCCCCCTTCCACTCTCTTTCTATTTTTATCTCCTCTACTCCTTCCCCCCGTGCAGGGTAGCCAACCGGAACTACCTCTGGTTAACTCTCCCTGCCTTTCTATGTACCCTTTCCTCTCTCTCTCTCTCGTACGAAGCAGCGAAGGTGTATACGCAGAGGAAAGCCTGGCAAATGTGGCATAATAATTGCGAAGCATGCAGTGTACAATGCAGCTTGGGCGTTAATTTACAGGGCTGAGCCGCGCGTTTATATATTGAAGCTATTATAAGAAGTATGTCGTGTTTCTATTGAATTCAGTCGCTTTTCGTAAACTTTCTATTGAGATGCAATTGAATACGGCGCACAATTTTTTGCAAGCCTTACCAGTGGTCAGCGTATACGCAGGAAAGCAATCGTTGCTTCATTACACAGACGCATGCATACAGAAGACCCAGTCAACTAAATAGACACACAAAGAGGTTACTGAGAGTCGTACGCGTACACCCTACACCGTCCGACTTATTTATTGTTCCTAGCCGTCTTTGCCAGTGGGAAAGATGCCAAGTGGTAACGACTGAACACGTGCTTTCAATCTTACGTTACCATACGCGATCGATTCCGGATATCAGTTGCAACTGCCTCGGCGAACATGCTGGGTCAACTTTTCCGTGTCACGAGGGCGGGCGGAAAGTTTCCTTTGTTTTCAGGCATATACAGTCGATGACGGAGCGCGTGACATAGAGAAGAGCTCGTATCGATGTAAAACCCCCAGGCCGTACGCAGGAAGGTGCAATTATCAATGTTTTTTTTTTTCGTGATTTCAGCTGACGTAGTTTCGAGGATGTCGCTAGTCAATATGGGTTCGCCTCGCCATGTTCTGCTTTCTTTTTCACGAATTCGTGAGAAAAGTCCGAAACAATCGAAGCTGAAGTGCCATAAAAACGTATTAAATACCGTGCTATAATACGCCCGCAATTTAAGCTTTGCTGGCGGCGATACAGAAGAGAGACACTTCTTTTTTTTGCGAATAAATGTTATTATCATTACGTGATATTGCTTTCCATGCAGCAGAAGTTTCACTGCACCGGCGCACAGTTAATGAGCGAGGCATATTGTAAATAAAACAAGAAAACTGCGACAAACCCAACGCACTTGTTGGAATCTGGGTAGGGGAAGCTTTCTTGAATCTTTTCAATTAAATGCTAATGCTATGCAAGGAAACGCACAATGCGTGGAATTATATATATATATATATATACAACTTATGCACCCTACACCCTCTGCTTAAATGCAAACACAAGTTCACGTGTGACGTGCCACATGCGACGTGCCACGCAGATATGGAAGGAAACATTCTGAGCAGAGTGGAATGTATACAAGGAGAAGCATGAAACATAGCGATGCATCTTGAACGTTTCAACACCTCCGACGAACACGGGATCAATAAATCACCCCGCGGTACCCGCTAGTGCGACCGCGGAGACCTCCCGCTGAGTCCATCCGGCGAGATGTCCTTTGTGAATGTCATTTGTCCTGTAAATGCTCGTGCTTTCCCCTCTCCGCGTCGCAGCTGTGTGGGAGACACCCGCTATGTCTACCTTGGCGAGACACCGACGCCAACCCGGAGGAACAGGCAAGAAAGCTGGGTCCGCAAGCTACACTTGAGTGACTGTAATGCAATATAGCATTATCAGGATTATCAGGATTGAACTGCCTGCAGGTTCACGCTACAAACTGCATTAAGACCCTTGCTGCGGCACACACAGATATATTAGTTGGATGATGGCTCGGGGATTATTTGGGGAAGTGGGTACGGGGAGAAGGGTGATCAGACAAAGTGGTGCTCAGGAGCTACATGGAATTAAGCTTCACACGCGAGGCTCCATCACATCACATCACTTTATTTTCCTTAAGGACCCCTTTTGGGGTTTTACATAAGGGGTGGTATTTACAAAATGTAGGCGTTTACAGCAGTCGAAAATGGTGATGGACAAGTTATGGCAGCGATATGAAGGGGAAGGCCGTTCCAGTCAGTTGCTGCTTGTGAAAAAAAAAATGAGTTCATAAAAGTAGTAGTACGGGCTCGCGGACGCAAAACTTGAAAAGGGTGACCGATGCGATGGGATCTGCGTGGTGGGGGTGCGCAGATGTATGGTCCTTGTCTTAGTGGCGAATAAAATAACTTGTGATACAGACCAAGACTGGCAATGCAACGGCGAGCAGAAAGATTACACAAACCTGATTGCAATTTTATAGATGATATGCTAACGTGGTATGAGCATGAAGAGTGAATGAACCTGGTAGCCCGGTTTTGTACAGCTTCGATGGCATGTGTTAAATATGCTTGATGAGGGTTCCAGATGGCCGATGCGTATTCCAGTGTAGTTCTAATGAGTGAAATGTGTGTTTGTAATGTGCATATAGTGTGTTGAGTGTCTCCCGGCATATTACTCCGCCATCCCCCGCCCACGTGTAGGGTAGCAAACTGGACCAAAGTCTGGTTAACCTCTTTGCCTTTCCTTCCTCCCTTCTCTCTCTCAGCATATGCCCTGCAGTGGTGTGAGGATCGGCCCAGCTAGGCATTACCTTTGATTGCACAGTCTCGAGGATTGGCCCAGTTTACTGTAACACTGTCTTCGGGATCAGCCTAGTTTTAATTTACAATATCGCTGAGATCGGTTTATACTTGGCAAGAAACCTCCCGACAGTGCTGAGAGAGAGAGAGAGAGAGAGAGAGAGAGAGAGAAAGTATGCAAAGAAAGGCAATGAGGTTAACCAGAAGTAATTCCGGTTGGCTACCTTGCACGGGGGGAACAAGTAGGGGGATAAAAAGGGGAAGAGAGCTGTAGGGGGAGCGAGAGAGAAAGGGAGACAAACACAAACAAACCATTTACACTATAGAGTGGTAGGGGCCGGCGTTAATAAAGTCTGTCGTGAAGCCCCGTCGATCCCAGGAATCTTAGTAGCGCCAATACGGCCTTCTACGTGGATGCTCTTTGGTAGCACTGGCCTAGAGCATTTAGCATTTATAAACAAAATAATTGAGGACAGGCTGTCTCACCTCTCAGTGTCTTGAAAACATTTCAACTTAGCACGCATAGTGTAGTAACTTTCTCCTAAATACATTGAGAGATCGATGGATGGAAACAACTTTATTAAAAATCCGGCGAAGTTTAACGACCCGAGACAGTATCGTAGCTATCAGGACTAAAAAGAAAGAGAAAGAATCATCGCATACATGTGCAGTGCTTAGTGATTCAAACTCGATACTCGTACAGCATGGCGGCCAGGCTCGTTGCATCACCGGTGAGCGTTGCGGGGCCAAATGCAGTCAACATGCGTCACAAACGCTCTCGCCATCACTGCGTACCACAATGCAACCGCTCAGTTTCACCTAGCACCAACTGGTGACACAACAAAAGCCGGCAGCCATGCCCTCCGCGAGTCGCGTTCGAATCGCTGATCACTAAGCATATTGGGTTCTTCGTTGTTGTTGATGTTGCGAGAACTTATCCGAAATGTTCGCTTTTTTTTTCTTTACAAATATTAAAAGAAGTTTTCCCCTGACAAAACTCACGTGTTTTCTTAGCGTCAACCAAATCGTGACGCCGAAGCGAACAAAGTATACGTATACACTATAGAACCGTGGAAAACAAAGGCTTCCACGCTTGCTCGGCGGGAACCGGTGTTGCTCGCGCGGCTTGCTCTCTCGCCCTTCCCCGCCACGCGCGTTTCTGTAGTTAAGTGGTCCATCTGCCGCGCATCGAACATGCCCAGGTGCAACTTCGCGCGCCCTGCATTATGTATGGGGGTATATATAGGGAGAAAGGGGGAGGATAGGGGGGGGGGGGTGTAGTTGTTACGCATGCGCTGTCCGGGGAACGCAGTATATACTGTATATGTACCGCGTTAGCGTGTTGCATCGCGTTACGTGCTCGAAACAGCGCGGCCCGTTTAAGCGCCCGCTCAATTTGCACCGCCACATCAGGTATATACTAGATAAACGCGTTCATCTATTCCCATCCTTATACGTCCCCTGTTCTCCTCTTTTCTTTCTCTTGCTGCTCTGCAGTGTTCGACCATGTCTCCTGTTCTCTCGTCGTTTCAAGCATGCGCAGTTGCCTGCGGCGATTTTGTGCGCCGAAAGCAGCGCCGTGGGCACTCGCACTTCTGTCTATGCGGGCGATGGGCCTCCGGCACCGCGGCGTCAAGGATCACTGGAGCCACTAAGTGACGCCCTTCCCCTTGTCTCTTATCGTTCGCTCCAGGAACCCACAGCGCGAAGAACGCATATAGTGCGCGCTGGCGAGATAACTTTCTCGTGTGCGCTCACGAACTCGGCGTATTATGCTGCTGAACGCCTCGTGGACTCCGTATGTGAGGGTCGTCACGGTAACATGTTATGTGAATTTGCATATTTCGCGTATAAAGGTACAACATCCGTTACATGGATGATAGGATGCTTTGTGCCACGTGTGTCCTCTAAATTGCTCCAGTAAGTTATAGACACGACAGACCTCAACGAGCAACTGTATAGTTTCGATGTGCACCTACGGACGAAGCGACACCCTCACTGTTTTCTACTCCTTTTTTTCCCCTTTTTATCAATTAAACACCTTCCTCCTGCGTAGGCTAGCAAACAGGACGTACGTGTCATTGAACTCCCTGCCTTTCCTTCCCTTTTATAGTTCTCTCTATACGATTCGAACCGCCTTGAGAGATGGCAGGAAATAACCACTACAGCTGCTATAGCTCACACACTATAAAGTTGCCAGCTTTCAATGCGAAAATGTGGACCTTTATGAAGGTCAGCATCGTGAGAGAATGCAAATGACGCAGATAACTAACGCCATTGGCCGCAGCCGTAACAAGATGGCGTGCTAACGTTCTGGTTCGGTATCGGCTGGTGTATACAGCGGCTGTGAGAAAAGGCGGGCCCCTATACCACGGCATCTATAGACGCGAAGGTCATCGAAAAAAAAAAAAAAAAAAAAAAAGGCGAGAACGGGGCGCCCGCTTCGAAAGCGGAGGGGCTTGTCCGCGGCGGCGGCGACCAGATACGTCTCGCGATAAAACCGCGCCTCGCGCCTCTCCAATCGATGATAGCGATTAGGCGGGGTCCGGCGGCGCACGGTACGAACCGCCGCAGCACTTGCACAGTTCGATTTGTTCAGGCCAACTTCTGCGTCGGATGCGCGCCTCGTTCTTGTTCTATAGATAGCGGCCTGCAACGTATAGGCGCAGGAGACGAACGAGGAGGCGAGAGATATATACGCGGAGGAGCAAGATATTGCCTCACGTGGAACGCCGTGCTATAGACCACGCCACACACCCGGTTACAAGCGGCGGCCGATTCGAAGATGGCGGCGCTGATCGGGCGGCATGCTCTATAGACCAAGGGTGCGTGCATCAGAGCCGGAGATGTATCTTCGCGGCTTTCGTGATGTATACTATATCTCGTACGTGTTGAGCGGATGTGGCCACTCAGCACTTGGCGGCGCGGGCACGGCTTGAAAGAAAGAGCCGGCCGTCGTTGTTCGTGCTGCTCATTAGAACTCTCGGCTGCTCGCGGGGCGAGAAATCTTGAGTAATGAGCGCCGCTTGGCAGGCGAAGTGAGCGGCGCCGCGCCGGATGCAGCAGGTGACAGTCGCGGCTTGATTGGCTTCACTTATATGGCAGCGGGGGGGCTACTTGGTTCGGAGAACTGCTGTCCGTCTGGGAATTAGCGCTGACGTCACGCCGGCGATTCGATGTGCGTCAAGATACGGTATTCGACGCGTGCTATAATACCGAAAAGAATAGCCTGCCACGGAGTATGCCATTGCTTTCCGCAGGCCTTAAACCTGTCTACAACAGCTGTATGCGCCTGTATACTCTTTTTTGTTGACGGTGAAGTTCCACGCTCGAAGTGATGGTCGTTCGTATTTTTGTTCGTATCAAGCTCGTATGTGGCATGCCTGATGTCGAACTCAAATCTGCTCAAACGTAAACCTGCTTTACGCGCTTTCATGCACTCCGTCCAAGTGCGCCAACATAACGAGACAGTCAGAACAACACCTTCCAGCGGAAACTTTCGTATCACACTGCTCGTTGTCGACAGCCAGCCCTCAAATCTCGCCCAGCCGACAGAGCGTGGACGATGCTGTGTACTCTCTTCGATATACAAATAGAGCCCTCTAATGGGGGGCGAGCTTCGCTGAATACGAGTAGTCCGTATCCCGCCGCGCTTATATCCACAAACTTTCTCGAACGTATACGTTTCTCCGCTCAGCTGGTGTTCGCACCGGCCGAGTCGGTGTGGCAGGCTTCAAATTTGGCGAGACCCCCCAGGCCGTGCGCGCGCGCGGAGATACCGCCTGTATACCGGGGCAAGGCGCACCCCTGCCGCGTTCCGCGGACGTCCCGAGGCAGCTTCGGCGAACGAGCCGCTATCCGCCGAAAAAAACGCGGCTTCATTTGTCAGCGGCGACGCTCTCCCGGAGAGGGTGTTTCACCGCGGGACTCCTTCTTCTTAAAGCCTTGGCGCGCGTGAACGCTGCCGCCTTTTATTTCTTTCTTTGTTTCTCTCCTAGTGGTGTTTGCTGTGAACGAGTGCAAACACGGGTCGGCAGCGGCGCGCGCCGAATGCTTGTCGTCGCAACGCGCGAGTGTGACACGTTTTTATCAGCGGCCGACGGCGTCCCCGCCCGTCGCCGCCTTCTCCGCAGAGCCCGCAACGATCTGTCGGCGCCGCGCTCACCTGCTGCTCCGCCCGGCTCCCGAGCTGCCGCTGCTGCCGCCGCCGCCGGCACCGCGGCGACGATGATCGAGCGCTGCGGGGAACCCCGCCGTGGGCGTTCCTACGGCGCGCTCTGTTTGCTCGGGCAGCCTTCGCGGACGGACGGTCGTTCGGAGCCGTGCGGTGCTCGCTTTGAAATGACTTGAGCGCATTGGATTTGCAGTGATATCAATAGGGATCCGCCTTCTCGGGCGTGATAGTCGGTGTTGTGTCGCGTCGCCGCGAAGCGCGGACGTGTGCGTTCATGTGCGGTGATATATACAATATGCGTGGCGGCTAATATGTGTATAGTGCCAAAATATTTGCGCGCTGTGCCACGGCGTTTCCCGCTGCCACACAACGGAGTCACGATACGCTTTGCCTCTGGAATGTTCATAAAAGATTGATTAGATTTGGGGGAATGTTAAAGCAGCCAGTCAGTGGCTGATATATATCCGTCAATTGAAAAAAAAAAACAGCAACTAGCCTGCAGAGAGAGAGAGAGAAAGAAAGGATGCATAGAAATGCAGGGAGGTTACCCACAGGTAGTTCCGGTTGGCTACTTTGCACGGGGAGATGGAGTAGAACCTACAGTTTTTCTTAAGTGCAAAGGGACTGAAGCTCGATGCACGAGTTCGAAGTTCATCTACATCTTCGCACAAGTCGCGTGGCCTTATGTGGCCCCCGGCGAAATGAACCTATTACTTGGTTTAAGTGAACCGTAAGAAACATAATCTTATGATGAGAAAACAGTGAGTATATAATGAATAAATATCTCCTTCCCCCAGTGCAGGGTAGCAAAGCGATAGTGTGTTTGGTTAGCATCCCTACCTTTCCTTGCATTTGTGCCTCTCTCTATGAAACTGTGATGGTTACTATACCAAATGACCTGGTGGTTCCCACTCATTATAGACATACATGCTCAACAACGATACGTAACGTATAGATGCGCACGCGGCTGTGTCTCATCCTTACTATTGTAAATTTCCTTCCTCCCCACTCTCTCTTGAATGTCACAAACGAATACATTTCTTAAAGCGCTTTGGACGCCGCTACCTGACTCGCATGTTCACGCATCGCATGAGATTATAGATGCTTCTGTTCGCCCTCTGGAAAGCACCGTATACACGTGACTACATGGTGTCCGCTGTGACTTCAATTTAATATGCGTGAGCACGGCGCACACCAGAGCACGTACTTTTTTTTAATGATGCCCCTTAGAACAAGTATATCTGCCCCAAGGCTGTCAGCGTTTGTATAGGACTCTTCAGGCATACCGTATGGTCGTGAATATGGCGAGCACATGCGTATTACCCAATCATTCAGCTGCGCTCGCGGTGTCAGTGTATTGAAGGCAACTGCTTGAGAGCATGTACGCACACGAGCGTGTACTACATATACCGTATAATGCACCGACGTGGTTGTCAATCCGCGAGGTGACATGCTTGGGCACTGTCTACACGGGCAACTGTAGAGTTCGCCGGGCAGCGTTACCGAAACAGGCACCTGAGCATCGGAGCTTCGGCGAGCGCAAGCAAATCGCCGCGGAAGTGAGTGCACGCACATCTATCGCAAGCACGGCGTCGAGCTCCGCATGCATGGCTATGTCTGCAGCGACTCTGCTATATAGCCTTCGACCGATCCGCTGGCCGGCCGCCAGTCGTAATTACAGGGACTCCCTCGTCGGGCGCTTGTGTGTGGCATGACACCGCTGCTGGGATATTGAGATGCCTGTCTATCCGGTGAACGAAACGCACTCTGCGTGTACGGTTCGAGCTGTCACGTGATCTGACGTTCAGCTTTGTGTGCGTGCCTGTTATGGTGCATTCGCGGAGCAGGCGAGTGACCATGCTGCTCCCATGTTGTGGGGTCGGGGAAAACGTAATCGCGTATGCGTGGTGTGTAAGGGAATATTGTGTTACGTCACACCGCATGGTAGAGCTTGTACGAGGTATTATATTATACGTGTTTTTGTATACGTCGTAATATATCCAAGGTTCTAGAAGCTGGTACCGAAGATTCCGGAGCAGACGCTTGACGCGACAATGTCCTTAGGTGTTCGCACGCAAAAATTCCCGTGTGCTACGTGCACGTACCTTCTTTTCTTTTCTTAATAAAATTTTTTTCTTAATATGCTAGATTAGCTTTCTCTTCGTACCTTGCATTCTCCGTGCTGTTTTCGCTCCTTCATTAAGCCTCATGATCTTGCCACATTGAAACTGTCCGCTATTATTTTTACGCAACCTTGGACTTTCCCAACTCGCATACATCACGCGTCCATGTGAAACTTTCTTCGAAGGCATCGAGACTGAGCCGGCGGCTATGAATATACATCTATGGAATGGTTTCGTATTCGACTGGAACATTCCGAGTACGTTCCTGCGTGCGTAAAGCATGTGCGCGTGCGTCTGTGTGCGCGCGTGCGTATGCATAACTATATATACTTCCATAAAAAGCAATCCTGTTGGGTTTTTGAATGCTAGCCTCTCCTTTGCTGCGTGTGTGTGTGTTTTAAAGCTTTAGAGACGAATAAGGAAAGTTCTTTCATTTTTTTCATACGTATCTTTCTTTTTATCCGAGGCAAGGAGAGGGGGGTGGAGACGTCATTGACACTCAGACACTAAAAAGAAAATTTCTCTTCTCTGCTATTCGTGCTTTCCACTTTTCCAAAAGCAATGCATATATATATATATATATATATATATATATAATCAAGGATAGCCTGCCCGTGCTGCAAGTGTCTGACATCCTTCATATCAGCTGGCGCCGAGCAGCCGCAATGGAACGAGGACTCCATCGTTGTACGGTGTACATGGACTTTCAGCGATGGCCAGTCGCGCGCCGCAGAAACGACGTTCTCCGGCGCCAGAGCCAACCTTTCGGCTTCGCCGTTTCTCTTTCTCTTGCCTTTGTTTTACGATCACTGACCGAAGGGACGACCGCGGAACGCGTAAAACACATCGGAACCGCTCGGCAACCTGCAGAGAACAAGGGGCTGGCCACCGTATACCTTGAACTGTGCGCGGTGGCTTCCGAGCCTCTCTATAGGTGAAACACTGCCACGAAAGGGATAGGGGAGGGGGTGTAGTGGCAAAGACGCTGCAGGTAGAAGGGATGTGAGCTGCGCGTGCGTATTTATTTATATGCGCGCGCGTATAGACGGCGGCCTGTAGAGGCGAGCGTCGTAGACGGGCCAAGCGGCGAATTTATGAAATAAGAGCGCCGTGCCGCCGATACGAGAAGGCTCGAACATCCGTGGGCTTCTATATACGCGCGGAAAGGATTCCGGGAAAGTCGACGACTCTGGCGCCCGACCTGACGCCTGCTTGGCCGCTTTTCTTTTCTGTTTTTTTTTTCCCTCTCGCTTTCTCCGTAACCTGCAGCTCGTGAGGGCGCACCCTTGTTCAACCCTTTGACGGGCCGTTCGACGTGGTGCGTGTGCTGTGCCCGACCCCGCATTGTTTTTTATTGTTTTTTTTTTGCGACGTGGACGCCGCTAGGTCTTTGATCTTCAATTTTTCGCTTCCTATTGCTTTCCATTAGAGAGATTCGGGTAGTGACTGAGAACATCTCAGAGAAAGAGAGAGAGAGAACTTAAATCATTGTGTTGATGGCAGCAATAAACAGAGGAAAGAAACTGCGAAACTCGGTTTTTGGCGCGGGTTTATTATATGAACGACGGACCAGGCGGTTGTAAAGCTGGCAGATTCATATACCAAGTCGACTGTGGCTTGCGTCTTGGTTGCCATAGATTTGGGTCTCTTTAAACATAAGTGCAAGTTTCCCGCAAACAAATGATCTGCTTGCTTGGAATTCATGTCTGAAGCTTTGTGTTGCCACGGCCGGTGCCTGTTGGTCGAGCTTGAGCCTTTGCTGAACACAAAATATGGGTTTGTTAACCCTATCCCTGTCACATTCGGAGTTTGTGTCTTGCTTGTCATATTAGAAGCGTTTAAACAAGAAATACTAGGGGGAAATGAAGCAAGTATATGCCTGAGGTATATGCCTGAGAGCACATGCGGATAGGCCTCAAGTGAAAGCGATGGCAATTATAAAAGCTTAGCGAGCTCGGTTTCTAAATTAAATTTGTGGAAGTTTGTTGTATTGCGTTTATTTAACGTATCAAGTAACATTTGTGCGTTTATGTTATAAAGATCAGCAGTACACAATGGTAGGTGACACGAACAAGTTGTGTGGACAACTGGCGATATGCGTTTGTATTGTAGAGTCCTCGTACGGTTCTACTTTAGTTCCTGCTTTTCTTGTACAAAGAAGAAGTAGTTGAATGATTTGAAAATGTAGAGAGGTCGGCCGGAAAATGGAACATCTGGCCTGCTACTCTACGTCAGGGAAGGGGAAGAGGGGAAGAAAGAGGGTCACAAATGGGGGATGACAATGGGAGGAACTAGGTGAAAGGACACATTGCATAAATATCACAATCGTGAGTCCAGGCCCGTGTCGCCTAAGAAACGTTAAATAGCACGCATTGTCTCTATCGTCTGCCAACTCTGTGGCCATGCGCCCAGCAAGAGGTCTTCCGACAGTGGTCCATTGTATAAATGCCTCAAGATAGCTGCCAGTGTCAGTCTTGCGCGCGCATACTCAGGGCACACCACGAGCACATGGTCTATAGTCTCTATAACACCACACACTGAACAGTCCGGGGAGTCTGTCTGTCCAATGATGTGCAAGTATTTGCGCGTGAAAGCGACGCCTAATCGCAGTCTGTGTATCAGGCATGTATGAGGGCGTGGAATTCCACGCAGAACAGGAAATTGCATATCGGGATCCAGCCTTTTAAGGCGGACGTGACGAGCGTCTGGCTGGGCCCAGTATGTTTTCGTCGCACTCCTCATTAATTTCGATAGGAGGCATGTGATGTCCGGTCTAGAGAACGGCACTACAGTTTGCAGGCCATTGCTGAGGGCGCGCTTTGCTTCAGCATCGGCCATCTCATTACCATTGAGCCCACAGTGTCCCGGGATCCATTGGAACACTATGCGGTGGTGTTTTTCTTGAGCGCATGAAAGTAGCTCGGTGATCTGTAGTGCCAGAACTTGATATGCGGTGTGGCGCAGGTAGCATCCCAAAACAAAAGCAGCAACAAACTCAACGCTTCTCGGCCTCCTCGCATAAAACGCTCTGTATGGCATCAAATCGTCGCAGCGCAATCGCATGTCCAGATTGCACATTCCAGATTTCACTGCGATGATATCGGAAGTTGTCGGGAACGAAGGAACCTCGGCAGTGCCCGCGTGTTTCCCTACAATGATTATGCAACAATCGGTGATCGCTCCATTGATCTGGTTCAGACACGAAACCAGCCTAAATATTGTTGGCTTCAAATCAATGATTGCAATAAGTGCCTTAAAAAGCAATTGATCAAAAGACTGCTGGCGGATTTTTTATTCATTATCTAATCGAACATTGACTTTTGCCGTATAAAATACGTCTGCCAGGGTATATAACTCAACTACCAAGAAGTGGTCCGGCCATTTAATTTAGTAGATTTGTAAACATCGCGTTCGAAAAAAAAAATAAAGAGAGAGAGAGAGAGAGACAAGCAAGTGGCACATCATTATTCATTAGCTGTTTTCTCGCTATAATTCGACCTACTCCTCTCTCAGCTTAGAAGACACTGTCTTTCTTTTCATTGATGGCTGGTGCCATATTTCGTGAATATTCTCTAGCTAGGCAGAAAGATGTGCCGAGTGCAGTGTGTGCCATGCAATACGAACCGAAATTTTACCATATGTGGATCCGCTAAGAGCCACGGGCAACTCTCGTGGCTCTCGTGCGGTGACTGCAGTCTCGAGGAGACCCTTCAACACATTACGTGTGACAGTTCTCGCCACAGTTCACTAGCTAGTGCAAGTGCACTAGCTCAGTTTGATAACATACCATTGTCAGAGCAAACCATTTCAGAATGCCGGACTCATAAGCCACCGCAAGTAAGGCCACAGCTACAACTTTTAAGAACGACAAACCTGCAAGAACAGCATGTAACCTGAATTGGTGTTCATCGCGCAGCACGTCATCATGTGTTGTGATAGTTTGCGGTGATCGTGACCGGCTGTGATTGAGTGTCTGTGCGCTATGTCTCTTTCTCTCTACTTTTTTTCTTATCTTTCGGCTCCCATTGAGTACGTTCAGTTTAAACCTCCCCGCCTTTCTCCTTTATTTAGTCATTCGTCATTCCTGCGTAGTCTGTAACCTATACGCAAATGTTTGACCTTATTTACTTATATCTTGCAATTGATCACTAGTTGGCTCAACACGCAGCCTTGCTTCATATGACAGCCCTATGACTGTAATGCAGACCACCACCTCACGACACCAGTGTTTCGTGTTCGGCCCGCTTCTCAGGGAAATATATTGCTCGCGTTTTTGGTTATGTGGCGAAAGCGCTGCTGGCCCTCGCAGGCGTGCGATATTATAATGCTGGCTTGTGCTCAACTTCTCTGTACAAAACAGACAGTCGTCTTCCATGTGCACGCCACTGAGGTGTGGCTAAATACATTTACGTTTTGATCGATTTATTATTTTTTCGTTGACAGGTATGTCTTACTTCTATATGAACAAATTGCTGATTTTTTTTACCGCTTCGCTCAATATCACTCGATAGCTTGGATACACCTGATTCTTATTAATGAACTCTGCCTGTTTAACGATGTGTTCTCGATCCCCGTGGCTTTTGAAGAAAGACGATCGCGATATTCGTTAATAACCGCTGCATCTTTTCATTTAAGCTATCGTGACCTCTCCCCCTGGCCATTCCGTGGTCGAAGTATTTCCTAGTTCTCTCTTTATTTCTAACTATAACCCCCTTAAAACACCAAATATCAGCGAGACATCCCATGGACTGTACTATTGCGACTAGCATTCTTAGGATACTTCGCGCACCTTCCAGAATATTTCTGTCTCTAATCATCGATAGTTTTACCGCCAACTTTGGTCATTGGGTATAGTCCATGTTCCAATGGTTGAGCATCGGGCTGATGTTCTGAGGGAACCGTACTGAAAACTAACCGTTGCACTAACTTGGTTCACTGAGTATGTGACACAGGGTATGTGTCGCTCTTCAATGATAAAGAGAAATTATTTAACATTTATTCGGCGCTGGGCGGGGGAATTGACCGCGCGTCGTATACTTTAAGGCAATCGTTTCTGAACACATATTCAGACACGCGCGGAGTTCGAGGCGGCGTCGCTAGATGGAGCAGGGTGTGCAGAGAGATGCATGAGGGAGGAGCGCGCGCGGCTGCATGCACGCCTCAAACATGGCGCGTTTCGGCGATATGGGCATCGATTCAATGCTAATCGCATCAACGCCGACATTTATCATGACATAGGCTCTGCCGGAATCTTCTGTCGCCCCCCTTTATAAACACGAATGTAACAAACCTACCGAGGAAATAATCGAACCTTCCATCTATCGGTGTTTCGATCGCGAATACGAAAAACCGCGCAGCTGCCAAGAAATATGCGTGCGAAAAGGAAGGTGAACATCACATGCGCGAGTATTGCAGCTCAAAAAAAAAAAAAAAAAAATAGCAGTAGAGAAACAAGTCGCTCCCTATGAAGCGGACTCCCCTCCTCGCGGTCCCATCAGCGCGTCATTATTACGTCGCTTCTTACGGAGCCCATTGCGCCCTCTCTCTCCACGGCGGCCGGGCGCGCTCCGTTTGCTTGGTAATTCCAGGACCCCAGTGGTGGTGGAGGTAGAAGGCAAGGGGGCGAAGTAGCAGCAGCGCAGGCGGCATGACCTTGATCCAGGTATAACCTTGGTCATGGAGCGCCCCCTATTGCCACCTCGCACGTCGGCCCCCTTACCCCTCCGGGTATATTCGTAGATGCGCGCCGCCGTATGCCGCGGCCAAACGAGCGGCGGGTCTCACGTATGTATACTTCGCAAAAAAGATATATACCTCGTGAAGACTCTTTTGCTTGCAGTTGGAACTCTTCTTGCTACAGATCAGAAGGACGAGGTCGAAGAGCAGGGCCGGCATAATTCAACGATTATTTCTCGTCTAGTTCTGTTACATCATTATTGTAGGCGCGAGAGAAGAGGAGCCGTGGCGGTGCAGATGCGATGGGGCGAAAACGATCCGATTGGAATGGATCTACCTTATGCGATATCTCCCGCAAGCGGGTTACTCCGCAGGTCTCGTTATGCCCAACGAAGACAGTATACATGAATGCATGTGCAAGTTGGCCAGTGCCACTGTCCCCGCAAGTTGACCTCCCCCCCCCCCCCCCAATCCCCCCCACCCGTACTTTTGCCGTATGTAGCAGGCGACCATCATGTAGCGGCGACCTCAGTGGTGCGTGGAGAATCCGCCTTGCCGAGCGCGGAGTAGAGCCACAATATTTTTTTACCGGCCCAGGAATCGCGTGACACAGGGTAGTTTTACCCGCCACGCGGAGTAGCTCATGAACATGAAAATAAACATGAAGTTTTGGGGACGATTTGAATGAAAGGGAAGGACAAAGATCGCAAACCCTCGCGACCAAGCTGACCGTATATGCGCATCATGAAGGGCCCTGAAGGACGGGACAAGAGAAATCAATTTGGTTGGTTAAGGGAAGAAAAAAGGATTAGTGAAAACCTGTGTGGTGACTACATGTATAAAATGCCGGGCTTTTAATTTGCCTGAAAAATAAAAAAAATTCTTGCCGTGAAGACTTTTATCGCTATTTGACGATTACTTTGTCACTGCAGACTTCTATATATTTATTGATTCATTTTCGTACTCTCAATCAGTTGGCCTGTGTAGTAGTCCATCTAAAAATATGCACGTGTGTGCATCGGCAGTTTGAAGTTCACCTCGGACGCAGGGTGGAAAGGGCCGTAGCGTTTGCCGATCATTTTGTTGTTGTTTGACGTACAAATCACAATAAAAATTAGTTAGCCCAGATTTTAGGACGAAAACCGAAATGAGTCATGTCATGTCGGACACTGTGTCATGTCTGAAGTATACTTGCTCTTCCTCCGGTACTCGACCTGAAATTTGACCTGACGCACATTGACCACAATGTGTAGTCTTAGGACACATGCTGCCGGCACACGGCAGTTTGCGATTCTCCGGTGTGACCAACATGCTCATTTGGAAACCCCAATGGTTTGTCGCCATTGGTACAGGTCAGGCAAACGTAACTACAGTAACTCGGCTATATAGACTGTCGAAGTGATGATACGCCGGTACATTTCAGAGCTATTCAACATTACCAGCAGTGAAACTATACCCCATGTTCCAAAGCACGGACACAGCTATTGGAAAACAGTGAGTCTGCCGACTGTCGCGCCACCTATAGACAACAAAACGAACTATAAAACGACGCTCCTAAAGTATTTTCAATCATCGCATATTTTGCCTCTTTATTCTTCCTCTTTTTTCCTGTTAAATTAGTCATTTTAAGCACATTTTAGCCGGTGATGGGGTACGACGAGCTTCGTCTTGTCGCTCATTAGTGGAGCGCGCGTCAGTCAATTTACCCCCCCCTCCCCCCCCCCCAACAGGAGGGTGCCCAAGCATGCCTATAAGTTTGGAGCGGAATTTCGGAACTGCTATGATTGAAGAATTCTGGATATACCGTACATTCTTCTCAACGACACACATTCCGCGGCGGACAAAACATACAACTGAGACTTGAAACTGCATTCCAGCTTCGACCAGCTTTGTACTAAAGCAAAGAAGAAGCGAAAGATGACGAAGAGACGAAGTAAAACAAGAAGAAATCAAGGGAGAGGTGGAGACATGAGAGAAAGGAGGCGTGTCGCCATTACCTCAGCGCTCCTCTGTATACAGGCAGCATGCTGGATTTCCTGGGCCCGCACCAGAGTCGCGTGCTGCCGCGCTCACCATCGCCTCGGATAGGGCGCGTGCGTGGCGGCGCTTGTATCTGCCCCGCGGCGGCCCCAAGCGTGTGCGCGGGGCATTAGCGGGATGTAAGCAAGCAGCGGCCCCCGGATCGCCGAAAAGAAAATGCCGCGGGACCGGTTCGCGCGATCGAGATGCTGGCCTTTGCGTCGTTTTGGTGTTTCTTCAGTTAGCATATTTGTTGTTTCTTCCTTAGTTCACTGGAGCTGCGAATACCTTCGGGCGTACGCGAAATCTGGCCCTTTCCCGACCTTTCCCTCGTTTTTTCTAGCCAGCACGAACATGTTTTATTGCTAATTTAGCGCGCTTCACAGCAGCGTACTCGGCCAGCTGAAGCACATCTGTTTATAGGCTGTGCTTTAGCTATAGCCGGGCGCTGTTGTGTATTATGGTATGCATCTATGGGCGTAACAGTTCAAATAAGATAATGTTAGTGGTAGAACGGAGAAAACTAACAGGAAGAAATAATTGTGTGAAATTGTGTGCCTGAATAGGTGTAAGAAGAGAAAGTGCACGAGCTAAGTATAGAGCCTATGACATGAAGTTCTAGTGGAGAATGTAGAGTTGTGGTCCCTTGTTATGTTCTCGCCACATTTTTGCGACTGCGCACATCTTTTTCTTCCTATTATTTAGTTTTTTCAGACCTATTTGTAAGAATATGTGTAATTCTCAGGGGAAAATATTCTATATTTCAACGGAAGTTAAAGGGAAGTGGTGATCTTGGGCAAACTTTCGATAGTTTTAATTGTCATTAATTAGTTAAAAATTCATTCATTCGTTACATTCTGAAGACTACGACATAACTCTTGCAGAAGGGGCATACAGGAATGCATACAAAACAAAACAAACGTAAAAATATGCATACATACGGATTGAAAAGCACTGTCACTGAGCATGCAGTGATAAGCCTTGATAAGAGAATTACGTTCGGCAATCATGCGAGGGAAAGAAGAGAACGTGTAGGTGTCTGTCTCATAGCATATCATAGCAATTATAAACGAACTCATGCATCATATAATGTGGAGGCACTAATGATTTATGTGACAGCAAAAATTTATGGCTCTTTGACTCACAGGTTCATGAAAGAGCGTGCATACGATCTGTGCAAGAAAAGACAGAGAGCTTTGGCGAGTTGCTTCTAACAGGTGATGCAAGTAGTTTGCGGATGAATCTATACCTATTTGATGGTATTTCTCTCTCCGCATGTTCTTCTCCGTTGCATACTGTGTGCCTGAGATGAAGTCAGTTTCATTGCAGATGTACGACGGAAATCTGTGCAAGATAAACGTAAAACACGTCTATGCATTACATTTAAATAATACAGAGAAAGATGGAGGCTTAAAGTGATCAACAGTGGTGGAACAAGGAATGCCACTGTATAGCCAACGTTTCGACAAGGGGCCTTGTCTATATATACGTCAGGGCGAAGACAGCTCCCCTTGTCGAAAATGAAAGCTTTTCGCAAATCGTAGCGAAAATTGAGGCCATCCGGATGTCTTGATTCAAGGTTACATAGGCAACTTATGGGGTCTATACAGCATTCTCGAAATAATATGCGCGTTTTATAGATTGCAACATTTAAACACTGCATTTGAATCGAAGTTTCTGGGTCGTGCTATAGAGGCTTCGGAGGTGGTGTGTTATACGTGATATTTCTTAGCACGTGGTAACAGAACACATGTATTTGTTTATCATGTCGAACGGCAGTCTCTAATTCCCTGCGTCACATCGAATTATGCGTGCACAGGTGAGTATTAAGGTAGAGCATGTCACGCTAGTGGGATTGCAAAACTCCAGCATACACCTGAGCGATGCAAATATCAATCAGGGCAAGCCTAAACCGAGCATCGGCTTAGATTCGTACGTCAACTCAACCAAGAATGAACCATGTGTCCCACATAACGTTAGCTAAGCTGTTCAAGAATAATAATAATAATAATAAAAAGGACACGATGCAAGGTAAAATTATAAGACATAGGTGTTTGGTCGTCAGAGATCCGAACACCGTATGGGTCTTAGAATCATATTTTGCACCGTGTCTTTCTCCAAAGCTGTCCTTCTTTTATTTATTTATTTATTTATTTATTTATTTATTTATTTATTTATTTATTTATTTATTTATTTATTTATTTATTTATTTATTTTGCCTTGAAGAGTTTGGCTAACGTTAGCTGGGACACCCTATACACGCCATAAACCGAAATAACTATCGCGGCCACTTTATTGGCCCGTCAAGTCGATCTAAATTTTTAAGCTTAATGCACCGCCAAATGATTTAAGGCCCGTCGACGCCACGAATAGGTTTTTGCACACACACACACACACACACATGTATGCGTGCGCAATACACTGCAGCGCTTTCGCGCATGCGTGCCTTGAGGCCATATTTTAGGGGTTAATGAGGCGGCGCCCGCTCCGGATCTTAATCGAACTGCGCTGCAGCTCGTGAGGGCACTTTGTCAGTGCCTCCTTGGAAACCGCCGTTTCTTGTACCAAACCGCGCGCTGCCTCCCCACCACTTCACGCGACGCCCTTTAGCGCGAGAGTTGCATGCCCCAGCCACTGCACCGAGGCGCGATCGGTGGCCGCTGATAGTGCGCATATATATACCTATCCCACCGCCGCTCTCGGCCAATAGGGCGGCCCGGGAAGTGCGGGAGGGATGTGGGGGGTGATGGGGGGGGGGGGGGGGGGGGGGTAGGGGGTGAAAAGCTTTAAAACTCCTCGCAGGTATAGTGAAGGGAGGCATTGCAAGGCCTGGATGAGCAATAAGAGTAGGAAGAAGGTCCTCGACAGGACTTTATATCATGAGTTCGCCGGCAGTGGACAGAATACTGTATAACTCGTATAGGCGAGAGAGACGAAAAAAAAAAAAAAAAAATAGAAGCTTCGCAGAACGAAGAGAACGAAGAATCGTAAAGGTTGGTCCGGGGACGCATCGGGGGACGGGGGGACGTAGGGGTGGGAGAGGTTGAAGGGACCAATCGTTGTCGGCATCTTCTCGATCTCGCGAGAGATTCCGCCGCGCGGTTAGTCGCGGCGCACTCTCGCCTCTCTCGAGAACTGAGGCTGCGCTCACATATAGAAGCAGCCGCGTGCGCTAACGTGGTCCGCGCAGAGCTGAACTGTGGTGCTGGTGGTGGCGGCGGCGTTGCCCGTGTTGCCGCGCGTGCGGAAAGAAAGAGAGTGAGGCGAAGAGAACAGCTATATATAAGCCTATATATCGCCCCTCCTCGAAATGTTTTCCCGGGCCTCCTCCTCGGCGAGTCGGCGGCGCGGCCGCCAGAGTCGTGATGGCGAGGTGCCTGGCTTTGTCGACAGGATCCGGTATTTGGCATCTGATAAGGACGTGCCGGTAATGGCGCCATGCGTACACCGCGCGCACGACGCCCTCGTCCGCAGAGCCCAACGCGCGCAGCGGCTATACACACGCGCATGCACACACGTATATACGGCGCGATGGCAGCCGATGCCACGAGTTGCGTTCCTGCTGGTTGTTGATGCGGTTGTGTCAAGTGTTATGAGGCTCCGCGCGGTGGAGAGTTGTGTGCAGTGCTCGCAGCCTCCGTGGTTTAGTAAAAGCGCGCGTGCCTCCAATGCGTGCGTGCGTGAGCTCACTCCGGAACGCGTGGTGCGAAGGGCCCGCGATTTATAAATGCGCGTGTGTGTGCACGTTCGCAGTATCGGCGCCCCACAGCAAACTATACACGCAGCATTTGAGTTTATATTCTTTCTCTTTCTAACCTATCTTTTTTTTTCTCTTTTTTTATTGCAGAAATATAGGAGCTTTTGCATCACAGAAGGTTTCTTTTTTTTCTTTTTTCTGTTCGCAGCTTTTTCTGCCCGCAACTGACCTCCCGATACGGCGGCCTCGTGATAGTCAAATAGCCGCGCCGAAAACGGTGCGGCGTGATCTCCCTTAAATTTCGCGCTTTTTCTTTCTTTTCTTTTCTTTCGCGCGCTTTTCGTCATTAACTTCTCGCGCTCACGTAGCTTGTTATAAGCTACTCCGGGCGAAGCGGTTTGCGTGGCGGCGTTGTTAGCGCCCCAAACATGCGTGCCTAAGTGCGAGAATTTCGCCCTTATTGATACGTCAGGGTGGATAGTTGTCTTAATAACGGAACTGATATATCGAGTGCTTTTTAATGCAGCGAGTACGACCTCTTATACCTATAAGCGTTGCCTCTTTACGCAGTCTGACCCTGTATTCCCGCGCGACCTCGACGAAAGTCAGCCATCGTCTTCATCTTCTCTCGTTCACATGCAGAGCCGTCGTATACGTGCAGTTCCGCCAATTTACCTGCGGCGTCCTTATTCCAGCAACAAGCTTTACTATCGGAAAGGGTTGATCGGAAGTGCAGAGTGGGCTCTATTGGGCCATGGAAATTTAGGAACAACCAGCACAGCGCGGAAAGACGGGCACACAGAAAGAAAGGCACACAGACGGCGCTGACTTTATATAAATATCCCTTAGAGATCACGTGCGAACAGCGCATGTAAAACCTTCAAAACCAATTTAAGTATACGTAATATCATGTCAGAGCAAGGGACGGGGAAGTAACGCGCAGACTATCAAGTTTCCTAATCCAATCTGCTTGTATGATTTCATGAGTCAGCTGCAAAATATAAATTTTGCATCGTCATCAACATCACCATCATTATCATCATACTCATAATCACGTTGTCGGTAACGTCACCATCATAGTTATAAATTCACTGTATATGGGACAATGCATTTGCCAAATACGTATATATATATATACCAAATCGTATATACTTCAGCCGAACCTCTCAATATGCCTGCAGATTTCATCGATTATCTCCTTGTAATCCTCTGCCGTTCTCAAGTGCGTTTTTTTACTTCCTTTAACGCATATTCTGTTTCTCATGTACCGCTGTCACTTCTATCTCTTAAACCCAAGTATCACGAACCAGCCTTTTCTCTCTAATTCATGCGAATTTTCCTATATTAGTCTACAATTGCGCGTCTTTGAACACCGCATTTTACAGCTTTTTTCTACGCTATATACTCACCTCTTACGTTCTGTACAGACACGTATGCGGTGCAAACCCAAGCGACGAGGGTTAAATGAAGACATGCGCAATGTGCAAGAGAATACCTAACCAACATTCACATAACGATTGCAGCATGTGCGCGAGTGCCAACCTGCTATATCTGCTATCAAAGAAGAGCCCCGTGTTGTATTGTGCTTTCTCTAAACGTATTAACATATGGGCTGAGATGGTTTTGAACGTAAGTCAAGTGTTCCAGCCGTTTCATATTGGCCAAACATGCACATAAAACGCGTGTCCCTCTGATTATTGCATCTTTACAAAGGTGCACAATTCCACCTTGTCGCACATTGCTCAATATATACGCGATATACGATGCGGTGTTCTTATGTTATGTTCATTTTCGTCTATAGTCTTCGGTGAAGTACGTCAACAGAAGAAGTCAGCTAGCGCTGTACGCAACTTCGAACTACTTTCAAATTATGGGCACGCGAAAATATTGGGATGCTCAGCTTATACAGACGTTACGATAAGACTGTGCATACATGGCGTATATGCGAACTCTACAACTCAAATGAGGAAAACATAACGCCTCCTGAGTTCGTCTGCACATTAATAACATAACTGCCTTGTTTATTGCAGCGCAGATTAGACACCGAATTCACAAAGATTTTAGCTTGTATATAAGGGCTCTTTGCCATTGGCCAGCCGCCATCACTAATTATGTCCGACATAACGCTTTGCTGGCATCTATACACTTACGATCAGTTCTATCTTAAGTACGTTCATGTGAATATGCAAGCACAGGTGACGATGAAAGAAATGCCAATAAAAAATAAAACTATAGTGTAGTTATCGACCGCTATCCGAGCACTTTAAGCAGTGCTTACTATATATATATATATATATATATATATATATCTTCATGATGGTGGGTCTTGTCAGTGGCTCTAATCGCAAAACAGAGACGTCATTCGTATACAGAGGGAAGACAGGCGCATGATCATTAGGCTAGTTTCCACTGCCTTGTTGGCGCAGAGCCCTTGCGATTGAATGCGCAATTTTCCTGTTCGTGACAGCCGGACGCGCATAAACCCGTAAACGTCGACGACGCGTGGTTAGCGGTTACTATGTCCTGCCACTGGTTTCGATCAATCACTGCTGGCTTTTCAGTGATCGGTTTATTTCTTCTCACTGCTATGAACACCCCGCGTGAAGCGAAGGTTTCTTTTGTAGACGGTGATGAATTGGTCAAGGAGACTTCAAGGCGACCGGTACACATTGCAGCGCGAACGCCTACTACCGGCGGAAGGTGCCGCCATCTGTCGGCAAAACCGCGCCTTCGTGTAATGAACGAGCAGGCCCTGCCCATCGGGCCAAGGCACGATATTGAAGTCATGCGCTGGAGTAGGTCCTCTTCCTCGCTCCTGTGCAGGGCCGATTATCAGTTTCCGGCGTTCGTTGGCGATTATTGTGATCGTTTTGTTGTTGTCCTCGTCTTCTTGACTTAAGCAGACACACGTTCTATCTTCAGCTCTTTCCCATTCCTGTGTCGACCGGATTCGGGAGGCCGTTCCGCATTGGCACCTTCGCACATTCGCTACTCGCGTCAGATGCGGATCCAGGCAACGCCCAAACCGAAGGTCGCACGTACGCGCAACACAGCAACGAATGTGGAGCCATCGCCCGCAGTGGAAGCAGGCGCGAAGGCGGTCTCCGCACCTAAAGCATCGCGTATCGAATCGATCCTTTCCGCAGCTCGCCATCGGGGGCTTGCGTGACGCGGAGTCGAGGGTCTCCTCTGCTTTTCTGCGCGCTTAACTTTTCACTTCTTGCTCCGTTCGTTTTGTCGTCTCTTTCGTCTCGCGAGATCGGTTTCCCTCTAGCCCCTCTCTGCTGAAGCCTCTTCGCTTTGTCTCTCCTCCTCCCTCTTCACACTCCCGTCCTTCTGTTTTCCTCGAACGTCAGTCCTCCTGTATACCCTCAGCACCGCAAGCGCACGAATGCTGCGTTTTCCGCTTTGTGCTCGGGTTACGAGTCCTGGCGAGACCGACGACCGTGACCAATGCGAAGACAAGGGCGAGAGAAGGAAGCGCTCCGCCGAGCTTGCTTGAGGCGCCTGTCAAGTGCGAGAAAAAAAAAGCGCGCCGCTGCTTACAGACAAACGCCCAGGAAGTGGCTCGTCGAGCCTTACAGAATATAAAGGCGCCTTGGTGTTGTCTTTGCCGTATAGAGTATACAGGCTATATAGGATTCCGCATAGCTTAGAGTTCGTGTAGCAACACTCATAGGCATCTGATTTCTGCTGCTGCTTATATTGATCCACACTCGACCATGCCACGGACTCATTTGTCTGTTTGATTTTCCCGCTCAGTTTAAACAACGCGAAGCGGCTCTTCGCTCGTCAGTCGAGCGTCGCGCCTGCTTGTCACCGCATGTGATGACAGGCAGGGTGTGGACAAGCTGTCGAGTGAGTGGCCGTTGGCGACGTATAGGGCAACGCGACGCTGACATGACGCGCGTAACATGCAACAGTTGCAGCTGATGCCTGTCATCACTTTACCTGCTATGAATGAATACAGCAGGTGCAGCGAGATAAACTCAAGGCTACTCACGCACTCATCTTGAGAGAGACTTCTTCTGCTGAGTACAATGAACTTACACTTTCCTGCTGCAGAGGTTGTTACATGCAGCGCACACACTCAATCATTGCTTTGGCGTTGTGAACAACTTCTTCGTTTGTGAAACGCACGTGATTTGGTACCACGCCCTGCACTTTAGTTTGCTTCATATTGTATACGAAACATTCTAACACGTCTCATAACTGTTTTTTTTTCTCCGGATGCTATGCGTCAGGGAGAAGTTGATTCGAGCGCAGCAACACTCCGTTGTCTGGCTTCAGCCGTCTTTCCCCGCCCGTTGGCATGCCAGTGAAGCCGGTGTCTGTTTGCAGAGAAAAATGAAGCAACACCGCAGCAAAGCAGCTCCGAAACAAGCAACGCAGAGAGAGAACAAGGGGGTAGCACAGCCCGGAGCGGTGTTGATGGTGGGAAGGGAGTTCTCGAGTTTCGCCAATTTGTCGCGCGCTCTCCGGGGCAGCTTCGGCAGGCGCGATGCGTCACTTTCTCCCCTGCTCTCACAGACAAATACACACGAACGCAGGGCGCCGCGCACCACTCCAAGGGCGGTGTGTCTCTCCTCTTTGGCGCGTTTGATCTAATTGGATCACGTGATTCGATAGGTGTGTTTTCTTCATTTTGTCCTTCAATTCTCTCTCGCCGCTGCTCGGTCTTCTTCGACCGACGACGATGCATCGGTGGGCGTGGTCGATGGGCGTGGTCTCAGGGGTGGGCGTGGCCCGAAGGGTGACTAGCGGGGGCTAATGAGAGCCGCCCCTCCCCTCCTCGCGCCTGAGCGCAGTTTCCGAGGGAGATTGATGGGCGCCGAGGCAGGGCTGCCGCCGCTGCCGCAGCGGGGTTGCCGCGGCGGCGGCGGCGACGGCAAGCGGCCCCTCATCGATAAACTGGTCGCTCGCTGCGTGCCGCTGTCTCGGCGTGTCCACGGTCAAGCGAGCGTGGCGCGTTCGCCCGTGCGTTTCTTCTCTCCTTGACGCGGTGACGAATGCCTCCCCTACAGAACTGCTTGTCTCTCTCTACAACTCCCCCCCCCCCCCCCCCCTTCCCTCCTTTTTCTCAGGGCCGCCTTCATTTGTCTCGCGTGGAGTGAGGCGGCTGGATTGCGGCTATTGGGGTGCGGTGATTTGCGCGTTTGATACGCTTTGTGTGCATAAATTCAATTTGCGGCTTCCCCTCCGACAAAACGGTTGAAACGACACAGTGCGGTGAGCGACGGTCGAACCAACGATGGGGGCGCTCTCAACCGGCTTGGCGCTTAGCTCGAACTTTATTGACATGTTCGGCGTCCTCGTGCAGATTTACTTAATTCGGGCGATTTTTGTGTTTCGTGTATACAGACAATTAGGGTGTTGTTTCCACATGGTGGTTTTAAAGATTAGCATTTTGCAGCAGAGATTTGGTTAGATTCGCCGCGATCAGTAGCAAGGATGACGGAACAACGAGATTCACAGAAAAGTTGATTTTACATATCACTAGAAGTTCGTTTTTGTTTGAGAATTTACCTATATGAAGTGAAAAGTCCACTTGCGGCGTGCAATAACATTTTGAATCACAAAGGCATCCTGTGCGTGACATTTAAAAACAAAAAACAAAAGAACACCACCTATGTCAATGCTTAAAATCATTTTAGCACTTTATTCGCACACAAATATTTCAGTAAACAGAAAGGGTGGCTTTAAGTCTCTCTATTCAGTAAAATAACTTCTTTTTGTTGGACTTGAGTTTTCGGGTAAACTTCACAGCGCACATGGGAAGTCCTGGGAATGCTGGTCTACACAGGACTAATGATAGATTTTATCTCTGCGTAACCAAGTGAGCGCAAAACTTTATTGAACACATGCGCATGATGTATGAGAAATTATTTATGATTCCTGCATTCTTTCGCAGTCACTTCAATTACTTATTTGTTAATATCCTTTGTAGGGTTAGCGGATGAACTAAGCCGCATTTTTAACATGATGGGACTTCTCTTTTTTTCTAAATTCTACGATAATTTGCCTCCAGTTCTTGCTCACCGCTTACAGCCTGCATAAACACTTGGAAACACCGAGCAAAGTCACATACAGCTGTATAACGTCAATTGCTTGCAAGCCTAGAAAACAGTTTTGCGTTTGTTCCTGATGCCAAGGCTCCATTCTATGCAACCTCTTTTATAGCTGCCGAGACATCTGCTTCTCATCTTGTTCTCATCCGTGTCGTGACCTAATGAAAGGCTCACAAAGAAATTTCCGCCAAAACTTCCCCAAGTATAATTTGCCCTCTCTCTGCAACGTTGCTGAGAGGCTTGCCCACACGACAAATGACATTGTGGCAAAGCACGCTTGCGGGCACAGCAGCAACAAACGCCGCGTTCGTCCCGTTCTTTTCGGGAGCATTTTCAGCGGTCCGTATGCTTCGAATGGCTGAATTTTGTCCGGAGTGGCTGGAATAAATCGATTCTAGGCCATCAGATTCTGCGAATGCGCCTGGCGCTCAGATCATTTATTACATTCCCCACGCTTTGGCCTGAAATTGTGCAATCTTTGCGATGTGAGACTCGTCCCTAAATCCCTGTTTTTCTTTTTTTTAACACGAAAGTGTTTTATGCCGGGGTCCACCAAGACTTCACTGACGTAATTCCGTCACGGAAATACGTCATAGAACATAATACAAAGAAAGAAACCAGAAGAAAAAGTTCCACAAACATGCAAAATTTGGAAATCGAACCCACGACCTCTCGGTCCGCGACGATAGATCGCCGAGCGTTTAACCCATTGCGCCACAAACGCATTTGCAGAGAGCTACACAGACGCGCCTTATATATCTAACACTCCTCCGTGTACCCGCGCTCTTGCTCGGGGCGGTGCCGCCGCCTACGAGCAGAAAAGAGAAGTACTGCATTATGACACTAACGCGCACCGACAGTGAACGCTTCGGTGGTCTCAGCACTACGACGCCTCGATGCCAGCATTCGAAGGGACGCTGGCATCAAGAAGCACTACCAACGCCACTAGGTGGCGTTCACCGTACTCAGCACTGCGGAGCGTGGCCTCCGCAATTAGCTCTGAAAATGTTTCTGAAGTTGATCGCGGAGGCTGCAATTACGACGCGCTGTACGCGCTGATTTGACTCGGTGACGATTCAGTTACGTGCTTTGTCTTGCGCGTTGTATTAGTGTGTCAGTTACGTGCTTCGTCTTTCGCGTTGTGCTAGCGTGTGCAGCGTAGTGCAGCTTCCATATGCACGACGGTTGCTCATGGTCATCGACGTTGGTAGTCGTGATGGAGGAGACGTGCCACCAGGCGTCAGCGTGGGTGCATCAACGCCTAAGGGCGCTTTAGCCACAAAACACCAATAGACATTATATATCAATGTGCAATAAACATTACACTACTTCTGTGAAGACACGTTTCACTTTCGTGTTCTATACCGATTCCTATATAAGAGGGATCAAGCACATTTTTTTCTCGAATCTCCTACTTTTCATCCCCTTTCCAGAAGGAACCAGCTCGCGCGAGAAATCGGATCGTACCAGTTACCAGGGCGATAGTATTCGAGGTTTTCGTGTTCTAACAGACGCTTCTACCTATGCTGGCTCCATTTATAGTTTAGCACTCGGGAATTGCAGGGCTACCGTTACCTGTATTATCAGTATCCCTGGTATTTAAGCCATATTAGTGGTGGTTTGAAAACCATGAAATTGGCATGCGCATCAGCGCTGGTCTTCGTTTTCGTTTCACTAAAAAAAAATTCTGATCGTCCACTAACTGATATGTCCGTTAATTTGATACGCCCTTGCCTTAGGGTTTGGTGGCTGATAAAACAGTTTGTAACTGTGCACGACGCACAATGATTTCCTTTTGGTTTTAGGCTGTGCATCGTATGAAAGTAAACACAATTGTTCGCACTGCCTTTAGTTGTATAGGTTTTAGCACACACCGCTTTACTAAAGCTTCGATTCACATAGATTACAAGATGTGCATGGGATCTGCATATTTTTTATATTTATACAATTGCTAAATAAAATTACCTTTCATCTGATTTTTTTTCTAAAAGAATATTCAATAACGCATTCGCAATCGCGCCATGATATGAACACCTGCATCACCTGGGTCGTATTGCACATGTGATTGCTTTATTAGTTTCCCGGTATCGCTCAGTGCTTTCAATCCAGTGACCATGTATTTCATTCATGGCTTATCTATATATAACACAGTTTATCGACATCACTCTGATTCCTTTTAAGTAATCTAGAAGTATACGCCCATCATAACATAAAACGTAAACTGACACAATGAACAAAGAAACCTCTTACGCGCGTTTCTTCGTCAGCATAATATGACATTACTGCGTAGCCATAGTTTCGCTCTCTGTGGGCGGAAAACTCAGCGTCCTAACCTAAATAACGCAAACGCCAAAACGTTACCGAAGAACGTATATATAAACGCGAATATGTATTCTGAGTTCGTTTTTAGCTTGGTCACCTTTCAATTCAAATCGATAGCACGTGCCTTGGCCTGCAGACTCCGTTGACACATACACGCGAAGAAACTGTATCCCTAACGCGTTGTTTGGTCAAGGCTGTATGTTAGAGAGTTTCAGCAATTTCACGTTGGCTTGTCAGTGATACGGATAGCATCGTATCGTATCGGTTGCATGCGCTTGCGTTGTGTTCCTTAGAGTAGCGTGCCTTAGAGCCATGTGGCGTTTGCAGTGTGCGCGGATAAGGGAGAGAGAGAACTCCCTACTGGTCGCTCTTAGCCTTTGTCGAGTTATATGCCCATACTATGATTTATGGTTAAACGTGCTTACGTTTACGTCACAACGTGCCGTACGCGCGGGCCAAACTCGTCGACAACGGGAGACAAAAGAAGCGACGCAGCCAACGCATCGGCTTGCTCTCCCAGAAGAGAGAGAGCGAAAGAGACGGAGCGTAGCGCGCGCCATTTTTCTTCCGCGTTTATTGGAAGATTGCGCGAGCGCCGGCCTCACCGGGCAGCATACCGTGCGCCGACAGCTTTAATGATCGGGTTCCCCCCCAGATTAGGGTCGCGCTTCTTTTTCATTCAAAACTCCCGCGCCGCCGGTTGCCGCCTGTTTCGCCGGGTTTAGCGAAATAAGACTGCGGCGGCTCATGTTTCGTACATCGCGTGTTTATCCTCCTCTCACCCACACTGCGGCGCCCACAGTTCACATCAAATGGAGGGAAGGGGAAGGTTGGAGGGCTACGGGGGCGTCGTGACCCGGAGTGACCCACGAAGCGGTCATTATTAGACGCTTCCGTCCTGGTGGGGACGTGTGTATACGCGCGCGCGCATGTGTGTGTGTGTGTGCGTTTGTGTACCCTGTATAAGACGAAGTGGCAATAGTTCTCCCCTCTCCTGCCTGGTAGGGGGGAGAGAGGGACGCAGTTTATGGTAAAGATGGAGTACCGTCCATTCAATGCGTGGGAAGGCCCTAACGGAGCTCAGGTCGCCCGTCATCTGTTATTGTACATTATAGGAGCGCGTGGGCTCAACGGGATTAAAAGGATGGCCGTGCGTGAAGGGTGCATATGTTCCAGGTCCTTGAGCGCCGAGCATCTGATATGGTATTACGCTTAATCTGTCGTTCTAGTGACATCGAAGATACTTAAAAGGGATGCCATTTAGTGGAGTGCTCACACTATTTGTGCAACGATCAGTCGGAATGCGCTCTTGTCCGCAAAACACGTCTCGTCATTAATACTGCACCGAAAGGAGCAGCGCACCGCGCGACCGACAGTAGTGGCCATCGCGACTTGAATAACGTCGTGCGTGGCTCGAAGCTCCTCCTGGAATCTGAGCCCGAAAACCTACTTCGTAGATCTTATTTTACTCTATTAGATGTGCAGTACGCATCGCTGCCTTCACTTCTACTTGTATGTTAGCGAATTATAGCTGCAACCGATTGTCCACGTATACGAGCTCTGTTTGTATACCTTGACAGTTAGGTAATTTGGATTCATACCTTGATGACAGCGCCATCCCTTATGTCGTACACTTTTATTTCCGAAAGGACAGTGTCACTACTAAGGATTTTCGAGGCATACATGGCAGACGTGCGTATATATATACGTCTGTCCAGATGTATCTCAAAGGGGTGCCGGCCGTTCAATGCTCACTTCAGTTTTAATAAATCGAGTTCCCATATTTGTCCTCGTTCGTCACCCACTGTAAATGCGCATTTACAGTGGCTCGGAAAAGGTCTCGAGCACCGCATTGTACACTATAGACACAGAGAAAGGCGACCGGCTGCACCCGGCTGCCACGCGACCTCGGCCGGATCTCTCGAACCGCACGGGACTGGGCATGTTCGCAGCCGCTCCCGGCAAGCGGCACGGTGCGTGGCCGCCACCATTGTGTTCCTAAAACCGCACTCGACTTATACCCTATACACGTATACACAGAGAACGCGCTTTTGTGCAGCAACGTGTGCGCATCTCTTGTGCGGGGCGGCGCGGGTTGTTGTGCCGAAGGAAAAGAGGCAAAGAGAGAACAAAGTGTATGTCGGTGGTCGGGGGAGGGGTGTTGGTAGAGAATCGATGAAGTTTCGCAAGAACCACACGTATGCGGCTCTTTCTACCTTCTTTTTATTTTTTTTTAATTTTCACCGCATGGCTGGCACGAAGGAGCAGCCCATGGGTGTGCCCGTAATGAGGCCACTTGATTTGCATACAAGCGTGGAGGCTGTGGGAGGGAGAGAAAGGGCAGAAAACGGCAGCCCGGGGTGCGGCTCGAACGCGAGTCTGCGGGCGCGTGTGTCGCCGTGCGGCCTTCTCTTCTTCGCGGTGGCGGCGCGCAGCAGGAGGGCCCTGTCCCACGCGCTCGATAAATGCGGCCTCACGGGCCACATGGCGTCTCGCGCGGACCTCACGCGAGCGCGGGAAGCGCGAGTGAGACTGTTGTGGCCAAGCACTGCAGATGGACTGTGCTTCGCTATACTGCAGTGGCCATGCACTAGGTTTCGTTACATTGAGAAGTTTGTTGCTGTGAACTAAAACGAACAAATTGGCTCGTGTTCGATCTGTACGTCGATTCTGGAAGGTCCAGTTATATGTGCACAAAAGAGTTTGCCTCGGTAACGTCATGCGGTCCAAAAAGAGAGCCCTTATAGTTGTAATTTCCTTGCTTTCTTAAAAGGTCGAAAGCCTGTAATTATGGTGGTATGACATGTTGGTGAGTGTGCATTCAGGGTCCTCCGCTAGAAAATTCTACATTTAGGAAACTGATTTTTTAAAGCACATTTTATTTTTATCAGAGCAAGTACGCTTTCTGGCCAACTTTTGTCTAAACCTGTAACAAAACGCACACGACACTGCCAGCTTGTCATCTAAATATTCGTCCTTGTTACGCATGGATAGTTCACTCCAGTTGGAGTGTTTACTATAGCCAAGCGTCATCAAGTGGTTAGGGTGACTGCGTCGTCTACATTATTCGGTCTGAAAAACTGAGGCATGGATAGTCAGTATACACGCCTTGTGGTGACACTGCCGGACCGTATATGGCTTATGTACACATAGGCAGCAAAGAAATGCGTTCCCATCTCCATTACTCAGCATGAAGGGCTTCCTCGATGTGACGTTCTCCACAAAAAAAGTTGGAATTAACCCGAGCGTACGTATACCCACTGACGCAGAACGAGCTAAACATGAGCAGCTAGCCGGCAGCATTTAGCCCGAAAAGCCCGCACACAATGCAAGCACGGACAACAACCCTCCCGCGCACCAGCTCGGACCGCCGAAATGTGCCGCTATACAC
Source organism: Dermacentor silvarum (assembly GCF_013339745.2). Taxonomy (NCBI): domain Eukaryota; kingdom Metazoa; phylum Arthropoda; class Arachnida; order Ixodida; family Ixodidae; genus Dermacentor; species Dermacentor silvarum. The sequence continues at coordinate 215,418,236 of NC_051155.1, read as the reverse complement.
TTGCACGCTATAATATGCGATGGTCTGGACTCGCTTTAATGGCCGCGCGTCGTTCTTTTCCCCGCCGCGTTTCTTTTCTCCCTGGCTGTTTGCACTGGTGGCAAAACTGCTTGAGCGCGAGCGAATGAGCCGCCTAAGTGGACGCCGCCGCCATTGCACACATATACACTGAGGCTTGATGGAGCGACGGCGGAAGACGGGGAAGGGGAGGTTAGGGGGGTAGGGAGGGGGGGTTAGATATGGAGGGATGCAGGCTCCATTCACATGCAAAGCGCGCGCTGGTGCCACGAGACGCGGGCAGAGCGCGCTGCTCACCCATCCGGAATACTAAGTGGGCCTCTCCAGGCGGGAGAGCGATATTCAACCGCATCGCGCGCGCGCGCGCCTGACAAATGGTCCTCGTCTTTAATTCACTTTGCGGCCGCGCCGTGTCGACAGGGCGCTGCCGTCGCCGCCGTCGTGTCGGCGTGTCCTGCACGCTAGAGTCTGCCATGTCCCGCCACGTCGTGCGTCATCGTCGGGCTGGTGGCCTCTTCTGTGCTGCGGTCACACTGAAACATTCGCGCTCCCCCCTCCTCTCCTCCCACAATGCACCAAATGTTCACCCTCTTCAGTGCCTCGTTATGCGCAGCGTCCGCGCCATGTGTTCGTGAAAGAACGAACAAAAGCAAGGTACCCGCCAAGGAAAAACCGAAATGTCGCGTTTATACGCTCTATACGTGGAGGACAAAAGAGGGAAGAGAAAGACGATGTTTAATGATAACTGGGAGAGGTTGGCCTATAGCTATACGAGCTCGGCAAGCTATACTCCAGATGTGCATCATGATCGGGGATGAACGCGAAAGAAACGCACGCACACACACACACACACAACATGTGGGATCATACACAAGAATTCGAGGTGAGTAACGGCGAAATGGATGAAGCTAGCCGCATGTGTCTAGCAAGATACGAAGCATCTTTGCAGCGTGCACAACATCATGACATAACAACGTCTCGAGGCTTTAGACTCACGTAGTGACCCTTTTCTATAGCAGAACGTGAGCTTCGGCATGGTCAAAATAAGTTCACCAATCAGTGCATTGCCGCTTCTTGTTAAAAGGGATCGACGGTAAAAAGCAATGAAGAATCAGTCATATACTGGTGAAGTATTATTTGCAGCACTGAATTTGAAGCTATTTGTTGACAAAAGGGTTGGTTTTCAAGATGGCGGAGAAAATGAATACCGAAGCTTCCCTCCTTAACTTTCATGACGAAGCAATATATAGCGGCGTCTATGATTGAGAAGAATATTCGCGTGTTTGGGCCGTTTTCGAAGGGAATACGTTATCATACGCACTAGGTTACTTGACTTCTCTAGAATGCAATGTAATCCCTCTTAAGCGATAAACAATCAACTAGGCCAGAGCAGATGCTGTCGAAATCCATGGCGATAGAACATAATATGTAAACGCGTCGCGCACGAGTGCGAGAAATATGCGAATAGATGTAACTGAGAATGCCTTTTTTTTTCTTCTAAGTCACACCGCATAGCTATTTTTACTGGAACATTACCGCATGCTTTTACTGTATGCAGGGCACATCACTGCATTAATCACGTGCGCATGCGTAATCACTGTGGCTTGATGGTCTCAGAAATTATACAGACGTATACATCAATCTCAAGCTCTGCGCGCAACGCTATCCTTTTGTGTGTTGTAAAGACAGCTATGCCGCAAGGCGGTGATGCCAAGTTCAGGGGCACAGTCGGATCTTTGAATAATAGGATGCGTCCGCAGCTGGCATCTTTTATCAAGTAAACGATGTCCATGTTACTCTTAATTTGTATTCCTCTGAATATTACACATTCGTTTTTTTTTTTCGTTTTTTTTTTGTCAAAAAGTGTAACGTCGAGAAGCGATGTACTTACTTATGGAGATGATTCTTCGCATATCCATGGCTATCGTTTGCGTTGGTGCTAGTTAGAATAGCATTGGTGTGAAACAGCGCCGTATAGTCTTAGGAGATAGCCATACTGGTTTAGGAGACAAGTTATTTTATGTTCAATTTCCTGTCGTATATGGTTTCGTATACGTGTGTCGTATACTGGCAATGCTGTTTTCACACCGGTGCATATCCATGGACTCCGAGATTGGCAAGTACGCAGGCGTTGCTTAAACGGCGCGCGTTATCTCTGTGGACAATGGCGCCTCCCTTCTGACTCTTGTTGAGAAATCGCGAGTTGCTTTGAAGTGAGCGTTCTATACGCGTCCTCACGTGCGCAGTAAGAGACACAGACAGTGACGTGACAGATGGCCCACAAGGCAAGGAGGGTGCGTATACCAGAAAAAGCGGTCAGAAGCCCTTCGTCATGAGTGGTTCGTCATTTGTCGTTGCGGACCTCGTTAGCCCTTCTATGCCGGCTCACGTGGCGTCCCGATGGTCCTCGATGGTGGAACAGCGCGAATAACCGAGACCCGTTGTGTGGGGGAGGGGGACTCGGGAAACGAAATCTCTGCCCGAACACGACCACGCATCGAAGGAAGGGCAGACGGTGAGCCGCGGCCGCACACTGCGGTCAGACGTTCAGGCTTGCGCCCCAGGTCCGAGGACGAGAGAAAAGAGGGAGAGGGAGTAAGTGGGCACTCGGCAGCTTGGACGCGGTGTTTCCCCCTTCCGTGCACGGCTGATTGGGTTTCCACCGCAGGCCGCCCCGGGGTGATCTGACCGTCGGGGGTATAGGCGCCGCGTAACGAGAAAATACTGCGGTTTGTTGCTCACATGTTTGTTGATGGAAACGGACCCGTCGGTTTCCTGTCTTCCTGGCCCAGCAGTCACGTCGTCTTTCCGGTTGGACGAGCGCTGCTGGTGACTTGCCAAGCGTGTTTTTGTCCGAAACCGTTTTCGTTGTGTGCGTGACGCAGTGTTAAGACATACACAAGCGTTGGCGAAGTTCAGGTAGATAACATCCAAAACGTGTCAGGAGGATAGCAGAATGCTGAAGTAATGAGCATTATTTGGTCAGTGGGATGGTAGGCGCTTTGAGCAAAGTACAATTACGTGATTACGTGGCTGATATCCTTACTACCAGGTTTACAAGTTTGCATGTGTCGTTGGTTTTTATCTGGAAAGTCTTTCTCATAAGAAAAAGGCGTTACGACATGGTGGAGATTTAACGCTGAGGGACCAGTCGAAATGCGTAGCTGAGTGCGAAAGTATACACGTGTGTTAACAAGAAAAAACTTATAACTAAACTGCAGGGCAGAAGCCGGATCTACAGCGCACGATTCGAAAGTATAGTTTTGCTCTGCGAGAGTATGCGGGGCTGTGTGCAGGCCGCGACGGCCGCGCACAGTCCTGTCACCGCAGCTGCGGACACGTGCCTGAGACAGCGCCCGTTCTCTCGACGCCTCTGGAGGAGGGGGGGGGGGGGGAGTCTTACCACACCGAAACACACTAAAATTTAATGGGAGGCTCAGCTTATCTTTACCTGCTGATCAGCGCTATACATGTACACACACCTACTCCTCACCCTCCGACATACACATAAGCGTACAAGCAGCCCCTGTATGCATCCCCCTCATCTCCCTCCATGTCGAGCATATGCGCGTTCGAGCTAGTGCCTTTAAGCACTAGCTGCTCTGCACCCAATCACGAAGCCCTTCCATGCGAGTATGACTCTATGGCATCACCGTATTTCACCGTTTCTGATATCAGTGGCTGTTTCTATAGCTGAAGTGCATGCTTGCGTGGCCCTCTAAATCAAGGAGTAGAGTTCAGGTGCCCAGTGTTCTGTAACCACGCACAAATCGTTCGACGCGAAATCATTATCATCAGGGTTGAAATAGCTAGGTAGGCGCACGGCCCGACGAACCTTTCAAGCTTCTAGTGAGATATCTCCCTTCATCTGTCTCCTATATACGTTTCCCAGTTTGATTCTGCCAACATTGCTTTCTTTATCCATTTCAATGCCAGGCATACTATACCGCATAGATGTATATGAAATACAGCGCGCAGCCTTCCCGTATGCGCGACGCGATAGAGAAGCTGTTCGCTGCCGAGTCAAAGCTTGAGGCGAAGATTTTCGGCGAGAGTATGCGGGGCTGTGTGCAGGCCGACGGCCGCGCACAGTCCTGTCACCGCAGCTGCGGACACGTGCCGGAGACAGCGCCCGTTCTCTCGACGCTGCCGCGTCGATCAGACGCGGTGGGATGGAAGAAGGGAGGGTTGATGAAACCCGGGGTTCTCGCGACATCAGAGCTGCGCGTTGGCCGCGCCGCGTCAAAGACAGGCGGCCCGCTCGTCGTCGAGCGAGCCGCCGCTCCTCTCTCCAGGCATGGCCCTCCGCTTCCTCTCCCTTTTTGTTTCATCCGCGATCCCTCAGCGCGCGCGATGCGGATAAAGCCTCCTGGCGCGTGCATAATGGCTGCTCCTTGGGTTTCGTTACAGCTAGCGCTGGCGCGCTCGCTTCCTGACAGGCGCAGCGCGAGGAAGAGAAAGAAAAGAAATGAAGAAACACGTCGGGGCTGCGAGGGGGCGTGTCCGCCGCCGCGGAGGGGGCGTGGCGGCGGACGCCGGTTTCGAACTTGGCACTCGGCACGCGCATGCGCGCAGTGTACGCACCGTAGGGTCCCCGCGGGAGCGCTTACGTGCCGCCACGTGACCGGCAGGGGGGGGGGGGGGGGGGGTACCAGGGAAGGACGAAATCAATCCCGCCAGCACGTAACACGCACAAATTCTGGGCACATCGCGGAACAAACGGAAACGCGCGCAGACTGCCTTTTGGGTCGCATATATATATCTGCAAACGCTCCCTGCATGAGGCGCTGGAGCTGCCACTCGATATCCCTGTCTTCCCTCTTCGTCCACGACTCTGGATAGAATCTGTAAGGTCTGTGCTCGGCAGACGCGCCTGGAGTGCTTATTGGGTCCGCCTTACTCCGATTTCCGCAGTGGTATATACCTTGGATCCGCCGAAATTCAACATGAAACAAAAACGGATGCAGAGGGATATTTGTACGCTGAGTGCAGACGGCGGAATCGCTGGACTGTCGAAGCGGTTGTTTGCGTGTTGCCGTCAAATATTTGCATACTGTAATAGAAGCCGCAAGAGTGATATCGTTTATGGAAAGGCGACTGCGTGCATGGTGCCACATACAGGCTGTTGTTTTGAGAGCTGGTTTGGGTTTCTGGCTTCTTTTTTGCGCGAGTCGGACGCATTTTCTTGTTTGTGATTCTGGTAGGTCAGAATGAAGAATCAGGCACAGATGCGGCTTCGATCGGAGCCCGCGCACATCGCGAGCGACACTTTCATGGAATACGCTCAGCGAGAAAGTAAAGGAAAATAAGAAGAATATAAGAATCAAAACGAATTACTGCTCTCTCCAACAGTACTTCGCAATTTCAGCTTGAAATTTAGTGTTCACTGCTTTTCAGTAAATAGACGTACTAACTCCTGTGGCAATTAGAAAGAGCGACAAATAGACCGCGAAATGACGTTCATTCCTTTAATTTGCACAAGGATACGATACAGTCGGTCGACAGATGATCATACGGATGACTGCAATACCCCACCAATTTAATTTCACATTTAACGAAAACATAGTTAGGGGAGAATGAGGAGTAATGGTACGATCACGAGCACAAAATTTGATAAGGACAAAGGAGAAGATTAGTGCTACCCGCTTCTTTGTGCTTCCTTTCTGTTATGTCGACGCTATTTGAACGAATGGATTAATGAATGAATGTCACGCCTTCAAGTGTACCAGAAAGCTGGAAGAACGCCAACATTATACTCATCCATAAGAAGGGAGACGTTAAATAATTGAAGAATTATAGGCCCATTAGCTTGCTCTCAGTATTGTATAAAATATTCATCAAGGAGAACCAGGGCAACACTTGCCTTCAGCCAACCAAGAGAACAGGCTGGCTTCAGGAAGGGATATTCTACGATGGATCGTATCCATGTCATTAACCAGGTAATAGAGAAATCTCCGGAGTACAACCAACTTCTCTATATGACTTTCATAGATTATGAAAAAGCATTTGATTCAGTAGAGATACCAGCAATCATCGAGGCATTACGTAACCAAGGAGTACAGGATGCATACGTAGATATATTGGCAAATATCTACAAGGATTGCACAGCAACCTTGGTTCGCCACAAAAAAAGTAGAAATGTACCTATCAAGAAAGGGGTCAGGCAAGGCGAAACAATCTCTCCAATGCTATTCACTCCATGCTTAGAAGTATTCAAGCTCTTAGACTGGGAAGGCTTAGGAATGAGAATCAACTGCGAATATCTCAACAACCTTCGGTTTGCAGATGACATTGTCCTATTCAGCTACAATGCATGGGGACGAATTACAGCAAATGATTGAGGACCTTAAAGGAGAAAGTATAAGAGTGGGGTTGAAGATTAATATGCAGAAGACAAAGATAATGTTCAATAGCCTGGCAAGGGAACAAGAATTCAGGATCGCCGGTCAGCCTCTAGAGTCTGTAAAGGAGTACGTTTATCAAGGTCAATCACTCACAGGGGACCCTGATCATGAGAAAGAAATTTATAGAAGAATAAAATTGGGCTGGAGTGCATACGGCAGGCATTACCAAATTCTCACTGGGAGATTAGCACTGTCGTTGAAAAGAAAAGTGTACAATCACTGCATTCTACCGGTGCTAACATATGGGGCAGAAACGTGGAGGTTAACAAAGAAGCTCGAGAACAAGTTAAGGACCGCACAAAGAGCGATGGAACGAAAAATATTTGGCCTAACGTTAAGAGACAGGAAGAGAGCGGTGTGGATCAGATAACAAACAGGGATAGCCGATATTCTAGTCGTCATTAAGCGGAAAAAATGGAGCTGGGCAGGCCATGTAATGCGTAGGATGGATAACCTGTGGACCATTAGAGTTACAGAATGGATACCAAGAGAAGGGAAGCGCAGTCGAGGACGGCAGAAAACTAGGTGGAGTGATGAAGTTAGGAAATTCTCAGCCGCAAGTTGGAATCAGCTAGCGCAAGACAGGGGTAATTGGAGATCGCAGGGAGAGGCCTTCGTCCTGCAGTGGACATAAATATAGGCTGATGATGACTTTATTTCCCTTGAAGTTCAAAGGAATTCTACGGACTTCGTACGAATGCAGTTACTATAACTCGCCCAAGTTTGTCGCTCTAAGTCATCGCTCACTTGGACTACACGTGCATTTCTGTACGAGTTCTGCCGAGCTGGAGTAAAAAAAAAGAAAAATTCATGACGTATACTTTTCTGCCCTTAGATTCGAAAGACACTAACTTAGCGGAAACAGTAGGACATGGCGGAGCGCCTACTGGATTAGTGATCGATAAATACCTCCCTGTGGCCTGTGGGCGTGGTCAAAATGAAAAAAAAGAGAAACTTTTTGTAGACAACATATTTTACTGTTTGTTCGTATATACAACAGGCGAAACATTATAGCGCAGTTGGCCGCGAAGTGTGAATTCGTTAAACGTGGATCTGCCGTAGGGCTATACATTCCACAGGCTCTGACGTGACTCTTATACGATATCTGTTTACATACATTTATACCTACATTTACATTACATTACATATATTGTATCTACATTTACACATGCATGTATCTTGTCCTTGCTTATATTAAGTCGATGGGCATATACGCAGCACGTATATGATTAACCAATTGAGTTCTGCGGGAATGCGCAAATTGAAGATGGGCACATGAAATGCACTGTTGATAGGCACTTGATAGTGGAAACCTGTGCGGTTTCCTCGAAAAGCAAGCTTCGTGGTAGTGGAAAACATCGTCCTAGTACAGATATTGGACAAGGAACCACAGCCTTTCCAGAGTAGTCGCTCTATCGCGTGAACTAACCAGGGAGGAGGAGGAGGAATAAACTATATTTTAGTACAGCAGATTTATGAGACCTAGTCCTCTCTACCTAGATGACGGCCTCGAGCCCTTGGGCTCTGGCGGTATCTTCGGCCTGCTGGATTGCCTTAAGTTGGTCTTCCGGTTCAGAGCTGAGCAGCGCGGTTTCCCGCTGCTCTCCGGCCTTGTGTGTTTTATTCTGTGTGGGTGTCCCAGGACAAGCCCAAACCATATGTTGTAAGTCCGCCCTTTTATTGCGATAGCAATTATATGGACACTCCAAAGCAGATTTCTGCCGTCGGCGTCGCCGTCGCCGTTGCCGTCGCCGTTGCCGTCGCCGTCGCCGTCGCCGTGAGGTTCCGTATGACGTCAATGAAGATGAAATCGTCGCCGCGCGCCGCCGAACGCTGTATGTGCGAGTGAAAGGGCGCGAGGGACGCGCGCTTTCACGGGGAGTGAACGCACGGCGGAGAACAAACGCGCGTTCTGTGCCGTGCTCCCTTAAGGGCTGCAGAAGTAGGCGTCTCTTTCCTCCTTTACAATCACCATATATGTAGAGCAAACGCACCTTCTTCTGACGCACGAAAGGCCGTGGGGGGGGGGGGGGGGGGGGGGGCAGGGAAGGGAGGCGACGTTTAGCTGCGGCACCAAGTGCCTATTTATATCAGAGGCTCCGGCAACAGTCACCAACGCCGCACGCATTTTGTGCGAACGCGGGCAAAACGCCGACGGCGTCGACAACAGTGCTGTGTGTTGCCGGTGCTGCTGCATGTCCAAGTTTGTACAGCGGATAAAACTACTATCCTTACTCCGTATAGCTCTCTACTAAGTTGCTATCGCAATTGATGCTTCGCCTTTCGGGTGAAACTGCGACAACTTTCTTGACAGAATCGACATCTATTGGATAAAATTATTCGACAGCTCAAAAGGCTGGAAAATTGACTAAGCACGTGGAACCATTGTGATGCATATCACAATGATGTCATCTTCTACGTTCAGGGAGCATTACTGTATGGAATCTACATGAGCGTTTCTAAACATGATATTATAAGCGCACAAAGTCAGCGTAAGATGGTGTAGACTGAACAATTTCTTACGTTCGTAAGACGTGGTTCTACATAAGCCATTTGGGAACGTTAGTGAATAGCTCTGGAAGAGTGGCTTCTCCGCCCAAAATGCCAACCCTGCCAGGAGTCGCCATGGACGAACTAGCCAGAGACCTTGGAGACGCGCGCACGCGATGACATTTCCCCGAGGAAGCCGCTGAGGTGAAACACCGCGAGAGAGCGCGGATCGATAAGGAGCGTCTAAGGCGCCCTCCCGCGGGCACAGGGCTCAAACAAGTGATTGAGGGGGGGGAGGCTGAGGAGGATGATCTGGGCGCTGAGCGCCGTACGGAAGGGAGGCCAGCCGCTCACTGGAAAAACGTAAGAAAGAATCCCGTGTCGTAGAAACGCACATGCATTTGCACAGTCAGGACAACCCTGTGAGACGAGGGCTCTTCGCGCACGCGTTGTTAGAAGGCACAAAATGCGCAGTACACGTCGAGGATCGCGAGCAGCAAGGATTGCAGGTAGATGACGCGGCATTTCCCCCTTTTCCCTGAAACCCGACGCAACTTGCACTGCAGGTCGACGCTGTGCACGAACGCAGTCAAGGCTGTGCATTGCGAGCGGCTGTGAGGGAAGAGATTTACGGTAACGAACGCACTTTCCAAAAGACGAAAAGGAACAGCAAGACGAAAGTGAGTGAATGTACTGGTAGTAACGCAAGTCGCGAGCAGCAGAGGAAGTATAAAAATGGCGACTATACGGAGTACAAAGAGAGAAGCCGCGCGCGTAGTTGATGAAAAGGCTGCTGCCGCTGTGGCAGCGTAGCCGGGGCTGATCGAGGAAGAGAGGAAGCGCTCCGCTTCCCATTGTGCGAGACGCGCGCTCGGGTGGACGAGAGGAAGATGCAGGAGAACAAGAAAGGCCCGCGGAGCTGGTCGAAGACGGTAGAGGACGGGGGTCGGTCCTCGCTGTGTCCGTCGTCCGCTTCCGCAGCCACGCCCTCCCGCGGTGGTGGCGGCGGCTCAGGCGCATCCGCAGATGAAAGAGGATGGAGAAGAGAGCAGCAATTGGGGAGCCGCCGAAGGAGGAGATGAAGCAACCGGAGGGAGATGCTGCTGCTGCTGCTTCCTCTGCGAGAGAGGGTGCTCTCTGCTGCCGCCTGCTGCCTCTGGTGCCCGGAGAGAACGCGCTCTTGCTGCCTCCATCTTTGTCCCTTCTCCTGTTCTTCGTATCTTTTTCCTCTACTTTTGTTCCAGTTTTTCCCGTTTCCCGAGAGCTTGCTCCGTGCCTCCCCCTTATACGCTGCCCGAACCTGCCGCCGCCGTTGCTGCTGCTGCCGCTGCCAGTGCGGCTGCGTTTTCCCCGTCGGAAAGCCCACCATCTCGGCGGGTGCGCGCGGAAACGCCCACTACTTTTGTGCCAGCGACGTCCTTTCTTCCATCACTTTCCCCTTTTGCTTCGCTTGTTTCCCAATCTCTTCCTAAATATATATATATATATACGGATATGTATAGCTCCACGGCTTCGCTCTCTCTTCCTCTTTCGAGCCGCGTCTCGCTTCGTTTCTGTATATACGTTAGCCACGTCTTTTCCTCCGCGCTCCTCATCTTCCCGGTCTTCACCTCCCGGTACGTGTGTAGCGGTCTCCTTGCTGTTTCTCTGTCTTCGTCGGCTCTGGTTCTTTGGCGATGAGCGCTCCTGCTGTGTGCATTGCCCGTTTTCCGTTTTTTTTACCTTTTGTCCTTTATATCCTGCTATGCGCACAGGCAGGAAGCGGTGTACGGCGCATCGCGCCTTGCTGCAGACAGGCGGCTACCCCTCATCGGTCTCACGTTTCTTCTAGTTTGCCGTCATGGACGTCGTGTCCCGTGGCACGGTCTTTTACTTCTGTCCACCTCTGCGTCCGGTAGGTGTTGGTCTTGTTCCGCGGACTTACTTTGGACGCTCTTATGCTTTGATCAAAGTGAGAGAGCCGTAGAACTAAAAATATTTTTAAGGGATTAACCCTAACAAGAAGGCGTCACGCGCTTGTTATCAGCTGCTATTGACGTACACATTCTAAGGTTTCTTCTCAATGTACAAATTTTGCTAATAATCTCCCTTTGAAGCGATGATGAACAAAAGCCTTCGATGAGTAGCTTTGCTATTGATATTGGTCTACCTCCCCCCTTATCAAACCATTCATTCCTCACTTGATTCTAGAGCAGTTGACCAGCACATGGCTAGTTAAGCGTAGCTGCGCGGTCGTTCAATAGTATCGCTGTCTTTAAATTGTAGTTATCAGCATTATGCATTGCGACACATCGGAAATAATGTAGAAGCAAGAAAATAGTTATCCCTTGAAAGAATGCTTATTCCCAGAGAGGTTCAAGAAGAAGTTGGCTTCACCCCGTGTGATCTGTTAATGTGGTGAAGCCAGCTTCGACAACCGACCCGTGTTGCAGTTCAAATGACGGTAGTTCTAAGATGCCATCACGTAGCATCTTTATTCGTGTTCTTGATGCTGTTCTTTTTTTTTTTGACAAATTCCAGTCGTTAACTGAGCGCTCGTGGCGTCTGTCTTGCGCTTCTTGTGTCCACGCGTCTTCCCTGCACTGCTGACTTAGTACATGTCCAACCAACTAGTCCGTCAGCTTGTGCTCAGCTTTGACCGAACTATTTTTCAGTACATTGCGCACGCGCATGCGCGCACTCAAGCTAAAGCTTTCAAGGAAAAGCATGCTTAAGGAACAGCTTTGGAAGTCAGCGTCGAGCCTATGAATTTAGTGACTATGACACTTTGACATACATGGTGTAGTAGCACGTAACGAACATGAGAAAAGTATATTAAATGAAATAACTTCCTTTTACTTTCCCGCTCCACTTTGATCTTCGCAGCAGATTATGTCTGAGCATCTTTATCGTTTTTTTTTTTCTTTTCTTTTTCTGTACAGTTCTTTATCATTGCTTTTTTCGCTGTTGAGTTGTACAAGCACGCAGTGCTCAGTGCACAGTCATAGCGGTAATATACTTCAGTGTGTCCACCGAGTATAGTTTTACCGTCAACTTAGGTTGTTGTGTTTTATTAAATGATGAGATCCTGGCAAAATATGCCACTGGCCGAAGGACCGGCCACTCCAAACTTAAAAATTAAATTCGTGTGGTTAAGAAACGTCAATACTACTACTACTACTACTACTACTACTACTACTACTACTACTACTACTACTACTACTACTACTACTACTACTACTACTCCTACTACTACTACTACTACTACTACTACACTACTACTACTACTACTACTACTACTACTACTACTACTACTACTACTACTACTACTACTACTAATAATAATAATAATAATAATAATAATAATAATAATAATAATAATAATAATAATACCCAGAAAGAAGAATATAAGTCAATTAAATAGTCACATAATCCGCCACCCACCTTAACGCTTCTGAAAGTAGCTCTACATTTTCATCACGACCCGAGCCCTGAATGGCGGACCTTGTTATCCAGCGGGTAAACGCTAAATGCATGTTGCTAGCAGTGGATGTGCCTCTGACGTTTTCTTGATTTCTTTTTAGAATCTCATGGTCGTGGCAACAGGTCGCATAACTTTTACATCAAAGCTGTTCGTGCGCATAGATACATGCAGCAAAAGCGTCCCACGAAAATGCGTGACACGAACATCGTTCGCATGGTCTCCAAGCTTCCGTGCTAAGTGCTCGACAACTATAAGTCATAGCCGGCTGAAATCTGAAGGGGATGTCGGAAAGGTTGTGGGCGATCTAAAGGCAAACCCACTAGTCTATGGAACAATAGGACGCGTTATGGTAAACGAAGAAAATTCGTCGACTGCTTGTATAGGAGCCACTTTTAGTATAATTCCCTATAGAAGAACTGCTGGTTGGACCGAACTGAAAGGTTGCAGCAGTATTGTACGTATGCCTTTAAAAATGTGCACCCACATCAATATCTTCGGTTGGAGCACGTGACTTACCTGCAACCAGAGGCAGCAAGGGTTGCTCAGTTAGTCACATGAGCGGCTGGAGCCGATGTAGCAACTGCCGCGCAGGGAGTGGCGTCGCAGAAAGAGAAGCATGATACCTATGAGAGAAAGTACAAAGCGAAAACGCATTCTCTGGAAACTGGATTGCAATTCTGGAATGTCGCACGTATGCTTCAATTTTGTTCCTTTATTTATTTATTTATTTATTTATTTATTTATTTATTTATTTATTTATTTATTTATTTATTTATTTATTTATTTATTTATTTATTTATTTATTTATTTATTTATTTATTTATTTATTTATTTATTTATTTATTTATTTATTTATTTATTTATTTATTTTAGAGCAAGCTTGAGCATAAGCAAGCCGTGCGCGTGCTTGCATATATAGGCGTTGTCATTGAGTTTTGTTCGCTGTGAGTGCATATGGCTTCGTTATATTTTCTGCATCTACGTGTCTGGTCAAGGTAACATATCCATTTTTCTAAGGGACTTCGCTTCGCGTATCTATTGCATTTGTGCTTATATCAGAGCGTAAATGTACTCCTGTAGACGTTTTTGTACAATTTTACCTCTAATTTTGCTCCCCGCGTCCGTTTTCTGCGATTATTATTGATGGTTTGACCACTGTTGCTCATTCCAATTTTCCATCAACCTGTGAACATCTCTCTACTTTAAATTCAAGCGTATGTCTTCGTTGTGTTCGTCTGAAACAAAGACCTCGATAGTTCACACGTTTCCGGCGGCCTCACTGGCCTGCATGTGTTTTGTTTTTTAGTTGTTTTTTTTTTCTTCGTCGGCACGTCTCATTTCACGCCTTGATGGCACGCACTGCCGGAGGTGTCACAGAAAACGGGGACGCGTGGGTATTCTTTTTCCTTTTCTTGTATTATTATTATTATTATTTCTTTCTCGTCTCTGTCCCGGACGTATCAATGCGACCCTGCGCTTGACTCCTGGAAGCTTAGCCGCCGAGCACCCCGACCCGAACAGCTTCGGTGAGAGCACACGGATCATTGCACCGCTCTCACGTTTCGGGGTCGGGCAACAGTTTCGCCGGCTCCTTTGACACTGCATTCATCATATTAGCGCGTCACACGCCGTGCGCGCCACTGAGCGACCTCGCGAAAAGTGTCGTGCAATTGCTTGAAAGCGGCAGGGAGATTATGTGGCCCTCTCTAAAGTGACGCCCCCCCCCCCTCCCCACCCTCCTCCTCAGGCCCATATCCTCTCTCTGAAGCGGAAGCATGACGCCCAGCCGCTTGCATGGATGGATCGTGTGACAATGAAGGCCAATTTGCTCTTTCACATATAATTTGCTGGCGCTTAATCCTCTCGCCGAGGCATCCCTTCCCAGATAACCCCCTCCTGCTCTTCAGATTAGCCTTGACCCTCGTGTCCTGTTTGAGCTCGCATAATCCGGTCTCTTTGATCCGCTAATCGGAGGGGGATTGAGCCGTATAAGCTGCCCCCCTGCCTTTGGAGAGCTGGCGAGAACACGCGGTGTCCTTTGTCACGCTTTGTATCCCCGAGTTTGCATACGTGCTTGTGCTTGCCATCCAATACACGTCAATGGTGGGGGTGAAAATGAATCTTAGCAGGCGATGTTTGGACAGCCAGACAGCTTCATCGCATTGGGAAGAGTGCATGTTGGTATGTTAGAGCTCTAGAATGTCCTAGAAAGCATCAAAGGGGAGTTTTAGACTCCAAAGTTATCGAGGCCTGGAGAAGAAGTTGGTGATGCAGATAGGCTGGGTAGTGCAAAGGCTGGTTCACTTACATGAACTTACATATTCATTTGTTTGTTCTCTGATTGGAAACAAAACTGGATTTATGGTTTCTGATTGTAGCTGTTACAATGAATCACTTCTTTCCAATACAGTGTGTCCTAGCTATCACGCAGCACGATTTAAAAGAAGAGGAAAGGCGTTACGCAAAGAAAACCTAGTGCGTATTGTTTCCAGTACAGTGGAGTAGCCTCCAGTATTTTTTGTTACTGAGATTTAATTAGGTAATTGCAATTAATTATCCAACTCGAGAAGTACTGTCCTAATTATCAAAGTATCAATGAGAAGATTGTAGAGCAACATGAAAAACTCCCGATACAGCTTTCTGTTGCTCAATACCTGCTACATAAATGTGTTTTTCCGAGCGTGAAAGAAGCCTGCGAATACACGCAAAATGCCTCGAGCGGCCAGTCACGCGGCAATTCTGCGTGTATTCGCGGGCTTCTTTCACGCTCGGAAAAACACATTTATGTAGCAGGTATTGAACCGCTTTCAAGTGTTGATAATTCCGAAGATCTATCGTCGCCTTAAGCTAAAGACATCGCAATCATTTCAGTGATTGTACCAGCCGTCATTTATATGCCTTTGGAGGAGAGATCGCTTATAAGATAGCGAGAATTGCGCTAATGTCGCATGCAACTACTTGCAGAACTGTTGCCGTTGATTTCATCGCTGTTGTGTGGGGTCAGCTCTTGTACGAATATGACCTATACATATGCTTCAGAACATGACACAGTTTCCTCGCCCGTTTTCACTTAGTGAACAAGAATGATAACTCTGTGCCTAGTAAGAATATTAAAAGCAAGGTGATTTTGCTTCTCACTTCCAGCGTTCCTCATCGGTCCTCTATAGCCGAAATCTCGCTTAAAGTATATTCGAAAAACGTATGTAACAGGCACACCATTTATTACTGCCTTTTTTTTCTCTCCGTGCAAAGAGATGTCCGCTATATCCATTCTTTTCTCCGCATACTGGTATACCACCTGCCATAGACTCTATATATACGCAGCAGTTTCACGCACCGAAAATCCTTGATTGGCAATATATACAATCAAGATCAGTCCTCACACTGTTTGCACACCTTCCCGTGAGTCAGAACAGAACGTCCACTTCGTGAAAAGCAACGGCGACTTGGTTCTCACGCTGAACCAGGCGTCTATTGTCCGAGACCAACTTCGGCGCGAGGTGACTCGGGCACTCATTTGAGAAACGGCGTCTACATTAAACGTCGTTCATCCGGATCTGCCGGTATGCAGCTCTTGCAATTAGGATATGGCACGTATGGCAGCCCCCAAGAAGCTCATCCGTTCTCAGACATTATATAAACTATATACGCATCGCTTCGACCAATGATGACCCTGAGTGCGTGTGATCTGCATCCTAAAGAACAGCCTCACGGAACCTCTGAGCTCATTAGCGCCCACTCTTGTTCTAATGCGCGATACATTGTGGCGTTACATTCTTCTTACCGATGGATTCCTACACGCAACGCTTCCAAGGAGATGAGACCAAGGATGAGTAAAACGCTTGTGAAGTTCCAGCTTATGGAATTAATGTATGCTTGCCGCTATTGCGCCCTTATCAACTACAATAGAACGTCGTTAATTATAAAATTAAGGGAACATGAAAATATGTTCGGGAGACAAGCATCTCGAAGTCGCTATTGACTGCCCTCTTCTGCGTCAACTTAACTATCCATAGCTTCACATACCAGCTAATATAATTGTTCCTCTATTTTTTACCATAATCGTCTCCGCTTTTCTTCACATGACGCCCATTTTGTCATTCGAGTAGACCT
The DNA here is from genome assembly GCF_013339745.2 of Dermacentor silvarum. Taxonomy (NCBI): domain Eukaryota; kingdom Metazoa; phylum Arthropoda; class Arachnida; order Ixodida; family Ixodidae; genus Dermacentor; species Dermacentor silvarum. Next base: position 215,401,748 of record NC_051155.1, on the reverse strand, counting down.
TCGGTGATCTTTTTTACATACTACCTGATCGGCCCAACTTCACTTTTATTAAGTATGTATTACATATAGAATATCATACAGCGTTTGATCTCTGATCGATAACGCATTCTGTCCTCACGCTGCTTAGAACTGTCTCCACTTTTTCCTCTATATGTCAACTATAGAGCATCATTCACTGTAGTGTGTGACCACTGGTCAATAACTAGGTCTTCATATCGCTTATGTAGCATTGTGCCAATAATTTTCTTTCCACCGCTTCAAACCCAGCGTTGACATTCGTTTGACAAATTGGTGGTGTGCTTTATCCACTGCAATCAGTTAGTTGGTTAGTTAGCTTGGTATTTAGGTAGTGTAGTTGAGTCGGTCAGTCGGGCTAGTCTGGACTATAGATTTTCAAATTGACGACGCCATATTTCGTTGCATCATACACCGCCTCTTACAATTCATAAACGTTGGTTATTTTAAGTGGTATTTTACATGGATTCATCTACAAAGTTCCTTCAGCTTATAATACGCGGGACAAAGAAGGAAAAAATAAATAAATGAAAACGAAGAGTTTGGAAATTTGTTCAGGGACATGACATGCAACCTGAACAATGTCACACGAGACAGGGGTGCAAGAAAATGAACGAATGTTGAAGGTAGGCATCTATTCTGCCCAGTCCTTAGGCACTTGCACCATGTTAGTAATTAGGTTCCCCTCGGTAATAGAGTCACTAATTTAGAAGACGCTTTACCTCATCTTAGTGCAGTAAAACGCCTTCGAGACCACAGCCAAGTATTTGTTTTGAGAAATAAATCCTTTATTAAATGTTGCATACAGTTTCTCGTGCGGCTGCGTGGCTCAAAGCGGTAGCAAGCACTATAACATGTTCAGCAATATCGCAGTCTCTCGCTCGGTTTCAATCGCAGCAAGGGCTCACATTGGTAGGCG